>NC_086445.1:392484246-392729246 GCF_028390025.1 Pseudophryne corroboree
CTGTTTTACGTCATCCAGCCTTCTATGTAAGGAGTTGACATTGTCGGTTAATACCTTCCACCTATCCATCCACTCTGGTGTCGGCCCCACAGGGGACGACATCCCATTTATCGGCCTCTGCTCCACCTCCACGTAACCTTCCTCATCCCACATGTCGACACAGCCGTACCGACACACAGCACACACACAGGGAATGCTCTGACTGAGGACAGAACCCCACAAAGTCCTCTGGGGAGACAGAGAGAGAGTATGCCAGCACACACCAGAGTGCTATATAATGCAGGGATTAACACTATAACTGAGTGATTTTTCCCCCAATAGCTGCTTGTATAAACAATATTGCGCCTAAATTTAGTGCCCCCCCCCCTCTCTTTTTAACCCTTTGAGCCTGAAAACTACAGGGGAGAGCCTGGGGAGCTGCCTTCCAGCTGCACTGTGAAGAGAAAATGGCGCCAGTGTGCTGAGGGAGATAGCTCCGCCCCTTTTTTGCGGACTTTTCTCCCGCTTTTTTATGGATTCTGGCAGGCGTATTTATCACATATATAGCCTCTGGGGCTATATATTGTGATATATTTGCCAGCCAAGGTGTTTTTATTGCTGCTCAGGGCGCCCCCCCCCCAGCGCCCTGCACCCTCAGTGACCGGAGTGTGAAGTGTGTATGAGGAGCAATGGCGCACAGCTGCAGTGCTGTGCGCTACCTTGGTGAAGACTGATGTCTTCTGCCGCCGATTTTCCGGACTCTTCTTGCTTTTGGCTCTGTAAGGGGGCCGGCGGCGCGGCTCTGGGACCGAACATCAATGGCCGGTTCCATGCGGTCGATCCCTCTGGAGCTAATGGTGTCCAGTAGCCTAAGAAGCCCAAGCTACCACCAGTTAGGTAGGTTCGCTTCTTCTCCCCTTAGTCCCTCGCTGCAGTGAGTCTGTTGCCAGCAGATCTTACTGTAAAATAAAAAACCTAAAATATACTTTCTCTCTAGGAGTTTAGGAGAGCCCCTAGTGTGCATCCAACTCAGCCGGGCACAGGATTCTAACTGAGGTCTGGAGGAGGGTCATAGTGGGAGGAGCCAGTGCACACCAGGTAGTCCTAAATCTTTCTTAGCTGTGCCCAGTCTCCTGCGGAGCCGCTATTCCCCATGGTCCTTACGGAGTCCCCAGCATCCACTAGGACGTCAGAGAAATGCAGGCGTTTCCATGCGTTTGTATGGAGGGTTCCTGACGTCAATTCCGGTCCCGGACAGGCTGAAGTGTTCGCAGCGGCTAAGTAAATCCTGGGCTACTCAGAGACTGCACAAGATCTACTCGTACAGCTCTGCTACACATGCGTTCGCACTCTTGCAAATCGAAAAAATACACTCTCAAATGGGTGGTGACTCTCTGTTCGCAGCAGTGCAAAAAACCCCTAGCGAGCGATCAGGTCTGAATTAGGCCCATTGTTATAAAGGTACTTGTTAGAGAACTTTAGGGAAAGTTTAACTGAGCAGTGAGGTGAACCATTTCCCTTGCAAACGGTCAGTTGTAAATGGTGAATTTTGACATATGTGTAAATTGTTTGACGCAAGCTGATTTTTGCACTGATGGTAGATGTTGGAGAATCCTGCTTCGAATAACCTGCAAAGCTGCGTTCCAGTAAAATAAAGTTACTACTGTTTTTTTAATTGTACCGAAATGTTTATAAACTAATGTAAAACTAAAGAAGTCTACCATAAAAGCCAAATATTAAAGCTCACTTGGGAAGATTACATGCACATTATGGGTTAAGAGGGGCCTGTACTGCTAGGAAAAGAGGTTTTAACAGGGGAAACGTGGCTCTCTGAGATGAGAAAGGATCTGGAATATAAAGGTTAATACAAAAATTTTAATACTACAACTGTATCAGTTATTACCACGTACACATGTATGTACAGTATATGCATTACAGAAATGTGTATCTTTTACACACAGATACAACTTCTTCTTTTAAATGAGCCCCTGAATGTCTGCACTCAGTCAATTTATTTATTCTGATACACATAAACAGGGCACACACTTGATCTGGTTTTCCATTGTATTGACAACCCTGATAATTACACACTTAATGTAATCAGCACTTACTGTAATCAGTCCCTACTGTAATTTGCACTTTGCTGAAGGTAAAGTCAGGAGTAAAGGGGGTTACACACGGAGCGATGTTTAGCTAATTTCTAAGCAATCTGACTAGATTTCTTAGAACATCGCTCTGTGTGTAGGGGTGCCGGCGACAGCGATGCGCGGTCCCGCTCGTCACTATCACTGGTGCTAGATTGGCCTGCATGCAGGCACAATCTAGTAGGTGCTCAATTTACCGCTGGGTGAAATGAGCGACCCCCTTGTCCGCCCCCCCTCGTTCAGCACATCACGCTGTACTGAGTGGGGGGAGATATGTGTGCTGAGCGGTCTGTGCTAGACCGCTCAGCATCACATCTCTGGGGAAATCTCCCCGTCAGTATGGCCCTTAAGTGACATTACCTATATGCAGTCTTTGTAAGGCCCTCACCGCTACCAATCTTTGTATGAGTAAAGTTGGAATTTCATTTTTCTCTTAGTGTTTCAAATAATCTTGATTTTTTTTTCTCTTAATCCCTCATGATTCTACATACTGAAGCCTATTGTCTTCAACTTCATCCCTAATGATTCTACCTTTTACAACTCATTGTCTTCAGCTTTGTTCCTCTTGACCCATCCTCTCAGGACTAAGGGGGACATTTACTAAGCAGTGATAAGAGCAGAGAAGTGAGCCAGTGGAGAAGTGCCCATGGCAACCAATCAACACTGAAGTAACATCTATAATTTGCATACTATAAAATTATACAGAGCTGCTGATTGGTTGATGGGGCAACTTCTCCACTGGCTCACTTCTCCGCTATTATCACTGCTTAATAAATGTCCCCTTAAGTGGCTTGGCCAGTCACGGTATGTCTCTGATTGCCAGCCAAGTGATTTTTTTTCCTGTGACATTTTGCTAAAGCCTCAATATAAACCATGTTGTAGTAGAGCTCCATTGTTACACTTTACAACACCACTCAAAGATATAGCAAGTGGAGATTGGTGTCCTGAAAAAAGTAGTCCTTGTGGCTTGTGTCTCATTTTGAGCTGTTGGTCAGCCTACTTAACAATCTGAATAACGAATCTCCGATTTTTATTCTGGATTGACAAATAGTCAAGAATTTGTTTGTTTAAAAGTCTTCCTGGCCCATGTTTGTTCATTGGAATGGATGGATTTCCTTTCAGTGCACACTGAGGCCACTGGAAGAAAAAGTGTCCAGAATTGAAAAAGTCCAATCTTGCTGTATTGCCCCTGAGTCAACATGTACATCCCAGAGATCAGTATGAGGACTAAAAGATGCAGGAGTCAGACAAAGAGTGGTCATGTTGTGCTACTATAGATAGAACAGTATGTCAGACCCAAGAAAGCTGCTTAAGGAGTGTATAGCTTTCAGCATGGATTTTACAAAAGCAGACAGAAACATCATCCAACAGACAATGTGACTGCCCAATCAACATGCCACAAAGGGGAAGGAAATACATACAGTGTGAGGGGCCATAACATCCTCATGAAAGAGGACTTGTAGTGAAGGCTGATTGACTGTATGTCACAGGTCCATTGTCTCCAATCTATCAACTTCAGATTGTTTGTCTCCCTGATAGCTGCCACAAATGGTTCTTTCCTGGGAGCGACCAGTAGTGTGGCAAGCTCCTGTCTATTGTTGTGATAGTGCATGAAATGGAGCAGCTCAACATTTCTTTGCAGTACAGAGACTTTGCAGGCCAGCAGGCCTGTAGCCTGATGCATACAATAATGGTTCTCTTGGTGCAGGTATGCCATCTGTGTGGGGGGTTTGAGTGGAATCATGTTATTCCCACTTTGAGTAAATTAGTATAATTCATACAGTTCTTTTTCAAATTATTTATTCTTTATTAGATATGAGAATAGTAGATCTCCCTTGAAAATAGAACAATTCTTGTATGCTTCAATACCCTTTTAAGGGGATTCTAGACACTAGTCACAATCTCAAAGTGGCAGCAAAAATGACCATCAAGTAATTCAAGATCAGAGATCAAACCTAATTTCAATGCTGCCTGATGCAACCTGCTCCAGTCAAATGTATATTGTGTTTGCATTTTTTTTTTTTTTAAATGAAAGTCATACTGCATTGGAGTAGAGATCCCAACAATGCAATGAAATGAGTACCAAAATCAGTAGCGTAAGTACCGAAGATGCAGGGGGTGCAGTTGCTATGGGTGCCCCAAGCTGCTTCCAGGGCCCACTGTTCCCCTGCACCCATTCACCAGCTGCCCCCAAGGCCCGTAGCTTCCCTTCACCCCCGTCAAGAATGGCCGCCACTATCATAAATAAACCCCCATTCCCTGGAGGCTGCAGTTGCATGGAGGATGCAGCAAGGGGGTAGAGTACCTGGCCGCCACAGAGTGCCGTGATTTGCGGGTATTTAGGGAGCATGGCCTAATGCCAGGGGATACCTCTGCTGGACTGTAGTCAGGTAGTGGTCATTCCCCCACCCTCTCTCTCTCCCTCCCCTCTGACACTCTCTCTCTCTCTCTCTTGCTCCTCTCTCTTTATCTCTATCTGATGACACACTCTCTCTCTCTTCCTGACATACTCCCTTTCTTTCCCTGAAACTGTCTATCTTTCTGCCTGATACTGTCTTTCTCCCTCCCTGACACTGGGGGCAATTCAGAGATAGACGCAGCCGTGCATCTGTATGCAGCGGCCCTGTCCATCTGGCCTGCACATGCACCGCAGTGCGCATGCGCGACCCTTCTTCTTGCGGACGCATCCTGGAAGGATGATTGACGACGGCGGGCGTTCGGGGGCGTGTTTTGGCATTGTGGGGGCATGGCGGCCAAAATGGTGGCGTGTCACAAACGTTTTTGGGGTAGCTACGTGATGGTAGGCAGCAGTCGACCTTAAATCGATGTGTCTGCAATTAAGTTGGGGCCCCCAGCATGTGAGGAGCTGGACGCAGATCTTGTTGTGGATGCAATAATCTGCATCCATCTCTGAATGTTGTCCACTTTCTCTCTCCATCCCTGACACTGTGTCTCTCCCTGTCTCCCTGACACTATCTCTCTCTCTCTCCCTGTCTCTGACACTGTCTCTGAGGGGGTGGGGTGGTTTGGGGGCTTTCAAGATTTTGCAGTGGGGCCGACAAACTTCTACTTACACCCCTGACCAAAGCTTTAACCTTGGTAATGTGTATTATATGACCACGTGAACTAGCTTTGACCCCCTGTATGCAGAAGATGTTATCAAAATTACTTAGGGCATGCACTGCTACATATGTGATCTGGACCAAAAACAAACTGTCCATTAGGGTGTACTAATGTAATTGGGCTAGGTTTTACCTAATAATCCAACACTTTTTGCAGACAGGCATCTTTCCTGACCTACTAAAGGAAACAGTTGTGAAACGTTTTTAATGAAGCCTCCTTTGGACCCAAGGGAAGGTGATTGTGAAAGTGGTTGCAATGCAATTGAAAACCTGACAGCAATCTTCTCCAATTTATTAGGCACCCAAAAGCTTTTGATTTACAGCTCCCACCTTTCATTCTTTCAGTCTCACAGTCAGCAAGACCTCCTTTCTAGAAAGCTTTAAAAACACTCACATGTTGTAATCAAACATTTCATTAATAGTTTAATACACAACTACTTGTCATAATACCCAAAGCTTCACATTATTTTCATTCTTCTATAATTAATTTCTGTGTTTATTTGAACATTGGGCCTAATTCAGATCTGATCACAGGAGCAAATTTGTTAGCTAAAGGGCAAAACCATGTGCACTGCAGGGGGGCAGATATAACATGTGCAGAAAGAGTTAGATTTGGGTGGGTTATTTTGTTTCTATGCAGGGTAAATACTGGCTGCTTTATTTTTACACTGCAATTTAGATTTCAGTTTGAACACACCACACCCAGATCTGTCTCTGCACATGTTATATCTGTCCCCCTGCAGTGCACATGGTTTTGACCATTACCTAAAAAATGTGCTGCTGCGATCAGATATGAATTAGGTCCATTGTGTTTTAATCTGCAATGTAAAGTGCTATGCATTCTAATGGGAGAATTTTTTTTGTATTATATTGTATTAAATTATTTGTATTATTCCTACCACTACTACAATGACAATCCAACTACTAAATCATACTTCCCAACTGTCCCGATTTCTGCGGGACAGTCCCGCTATTCGGACACTGTCCCGCTGTCCCTCCCGCGGGTCACAGTGTCCCGCGGGTGGAGGGGCAGTTGGGGGAGGCTTTGATCACCCGCTGCTCTGCTCTGCAAAGCAGCAAGTGATCTCTGAATAGACGCTGTGTGCACGCGCACAGCATCTATTCAGTGCGCGCGAATGTCCCTCCACAGAAGGATTCAAAGTTGGGAGGTATGCTAAATACGGTACTTTTTTATTGAAAAGCTATTCAGAGGTTTTTACTGCATGCTGCCATTTTTTATGCAAAATTCCTACATGTATATAATCTAGAATACCCCTCCCTTTCATGCACCTGAAAAGTATTACTAAATTGATTGAGCAGCTACCATTTTATATTGTTGTTTTGAGACGCATAGATGGGACCAGCATATGAAGGGCATGATGGTTCTTGTAGTGGCATTTGGAGGACCTAGTGGTGACTCCGGGTGAGTTGGCTCTCAATTTAGATATATTTTTGCATGTGCTGTTTTCATGTAGCATAACCATAAGCAATTACTGTATATGATCCAGAGTGGGTGCTGCTATCATGTAGAATTAGGGACAACCAGTATCAGAGAAGCCTTGATGCAGCCTGGTGGCTTAACCATCTTTGCAAATACAGTGTAAGCAACTGAGATCTCTGAATTGTCTATTATCATGTAGTTTTAAATCTTTTTGCTGTGCTGGAGGGAAATGTTTTTCTTTTTTTGTTTAGGATACCCCTTCCTTTCATGCACCTGAAAAGTATTACTAAACTGATTGACCAGCTACCATTTTATATTATAGCAAGGTTTAAAAATATAGACAGAGAAAAATATTCCCCTAACTATATTATTTTGTTTAAAAAATAAATAAATGTATGTATGTTTTTATTTAAATTAGTTTAAAATGCATGTATACATTATAATGTTCATGTTTAAATTAGTGCTTCTTATATGATGTTATAAATGTGTTCAGTTTTGCTTTCTGTTGCACTTTAAATCTATTCGCTACTGTTCTATGAAACGGATAATCACAACGGGATGCGGTCAAGATGCCGCCGGCCGGAATCCCGACCGCCACAATCCCGACATATTTTCCGTCCGTGGGTGTCCACGACACCCATAGATGGAGAATATAATAGTGTGCCGAGCGTAGCGAGGCACCGAGCCCGCAAGGGGCTGCGTTCCGCTCGCCACCCCTGTCGGGATTGTGTGGTCGGGATTCCGGCGTCGGTATTTCGACCGCAGGGATTCCGGCCGGCGGCATTTAGTACTGATCCCATCACAACAAGTCAGGAGACTGTTATTTATTTGCTCACATACCTCCAACACTATCAACAGACTTCTGCGCTTCTTGACTACGGGGGTAATTCCAAGTTGATCGCAGCAGGATTTTTGTTAGCAATTGGGTAAAACCATGTCCACTGCAGGGGAGGTAGATATAACATGTGCAGAGAGATTAGATTTGGGTGTGGTGTGTTCAATCTGCAATCTAATTTGCAGTGTAAAAATAAAGCAGCCAGTATTTACCCTGCACAGAAACAATATAACCCACCCAAATCTAACTCTCTCTGCACATGTTATATCTGCCTCCCCTGCAGTGCACATGGTTTGCCCAACTGCTAAAAAAATTCCTGCTGCGATCAACTTGGAATTACCCCCTATGGAAACAACATTGTGATCAGGGCTGCCATCAGAAATTGTGGGGCCTGGGACCGGTGGTGCAAGTACAATTTTTTTCTTAGTGGTACTGATAGTAACAATGGGTGTGGCCACATGTCATGAGGGGGTGTTGTCACACAAAACTAGTGGAGTGGCGACATGACAATTGGGGCATGGTCACATTATGCAACACAGCGTAATGCCCATTTCACATTATGCCACACACTGTAATGCTTATTACACATTATGCCAGACACCGTAATGCCCATTACACATGCCAGACACCGTAATGCCCATTACACATTATGCCACACCATAATGCCTACTACAAATTATACCACACACTGTAATGCCTATTACATATTATACCACAAACAGTTATTCCAATGACACCATTTTAAGTCCCACACACAAAAATGTCCCTTACAAATTATGCCCCACAGTAAGGCTTCTAATTACTTGCGGCCAGGGATTTCATGGCAAAAGATGCAGCTTCTGCATCTTCTCCTTGTGGCACCAGCGTTCCTGTCACTTCTGGGTAACGCTATACATGCAGTGGCATAATAATAATACATATTGCACCCCCCCCCCCCCCCCATGGCATGTTAGTGCCTCTTACACACACAATGCCCCATGCTGTGCTGCTTACATGCATAATGCCCCACTAGTGTCACTTACACACATTGCCCCCTGCAGTGTCGCTTATCACATAATGCCTCTAGTAGGACTTACCGCCCTACATGCTCGTTGCCAGGGATTTCTTGCTCGTTGCCATGTGTTACATGTTGATTATCAAGGGTTTCTTGTTCATTACCAGGGGTTGCATGCTCATTGCGGACAGAGACCCTGTGCCCTGCAGCACCGGTATTCCATACCACCCTACTTCCAGCACTGCCTGAGACCGACAAAATAGACAGGTCCCCCCACCCGCATTGTGACATCATATATACAGTATGTTGATTTGTTTTTAAGTGTGGACTTTACATAATCTTACATCTAGATCATCAAATACTCAAGTGGCAATACTTTCACTGCCTACACCTCTGCCTGCAGAACAGCAGGAGAATATATGACTCTGGATGCAAAATTTAAAAAACATCTATCTGTGTACATGTGCAGCAAATTTTTAATTCATATTCCAATTCAAATCAGTATGTTGCCTTCATACACAAATTGGCATATTCTTTACATATAATAAAGATATCATACATCGCATATACATTGCACTGACTTCTTATTCAGCTGTATGATGCTGCACTATATACACCAGTACACCAGGCACGTGTAAGCTCACCAGTCCCCGCACAGCTCCTGACTAGTCTGTGGGGTAGAGGAGACCAGTAGCCACCAGCAGCTGGCCGAGTGGGTGTGTCAGGGGTGAGCACAGGACCCCACCCCTCCGCTGGTGTGCAGTATATATAAAGGTACTGAGGCGGTTATCTGCCTCCTCCTCACCTGCAACATCTGCACTGCCAGCACCGACCCCTCCTCCTCCCATTTACCAAATTGCCCACCCCACACAGGGTCTCACCTCTTTCTGCCAGAATGATTTACCTTCTCCCCCTGCCGGTAAGTGGCTACACAGGCCCCCGATGGCTCCACTCTGAATACTGCAGAACCATCTGGTGGTTCCTGCATCCATTTCCTGGTTACTGCTGTTACTTGTTGCTGAGTCATTTGGTCCTTGGGGCAGCCTCTAGTGGCCACCGTCGCACATAACAGAGGTTAAGAGGAGCCTTAGCCTTTTATTATACAGGTTGAGTATCCCTTATCCAAAATGCTTGGGACCAGAGGTATTTTGGATATCGGATTGTTCCGTATTTTGGAATAATTGCATACCATAATGAGATATCATGGGGATGGGACCTAAGTCTAAGCACAGAATGCATTTTTGTTACATATACACCTTATACACACAGCCGGAAGGTAATTTTAGACAATATTTTTTGTAACTTTGTGCATTAAACAAAGTGTATCTACATTCACACAATTCATTTATGTTTCATATACACCTTATACACACAGCCTGAAGGTCATTTAATACAATATTTTTAATAAGTTTGTGTATTAAACAAAGTTTGTGTACATTGAGCCATAAAAAAACAAAGGTTTCACTATCTCACTCTCACTCAAAAAAGTCCGTATTTCGGAATATTCCGTATTTCGGAATATTTGGATATGGGATACTCAACCTGTACAGGATAACTTGTACATAAAAGACAAAATGTAAAGCGTATCTGTTGTCACGTATCGGTGGAAGACTGTAATCAGGGGCAGTACGGATGGTGTAATGGTAAGCATTACTGCCTCACAGCACTAAGGTCATGGGTTTGATTCTCACCATGGCCCTAACTGTGCGGAATTTGTATATTCAACCTGTGCTTGCAACGGTTTCCTCCGGGTATTCCGGTTTCCAAAAATATACTGGTAGGTTAACTGGCTCCCAACAAAAAAATTAACCCTAGCGTGAATGTGTCTGTGTGTACATGTGGCAGGGAATATAGATTGTAAGCTCCACTGGGGCAGGGACTGATGTGAATAGGCAAATATTCTCTGTAAAGCGCTCTGGAATATGTGTGCGCTATATAAATAACTGGTAATAAATCAAACTCCACCATCTGCATCCATTTCCTGGTTACTGCTGTTACTTGTTGCCGAGTCCCAGGATGGCAAGTAATCTGGGGTTGCAGCATAGTATATGGATGAAGGGGTGCTGTGTATGTGGTATATGGAGGAACTTTATGGAAGGGTATGGTGGTGCAGTGTGTATAAAGGGGCAGTATATGGTGGGGGGTTTAGAATATGGAAGAGGATGGGGCTGCAGTGTATATAGGGGCAGTATATGGTGGGGGTACAGTGTGTGTGTGTCCCGAATAGAGCTCCATCAGGTGTCTTCCAGTAGCTGCCAGTGGCACCATGGAGGTGAGGAGCAGCGTTAGCCTTTTACATATATATAGATATTTCTATTAATTTAACAGTAAGTGGAAATCAAATGAATGGATAGTAAATTCTGTTAATTTTGAATATGAAAGGTAGTTATAAATGGCAACTGCCAAACCAAAAACCTACCCCTACCCCCACTCTCTCTCTCTCTAGCACCCTCTCTCCATATGCAGCAAGTGTGAAACAATCAGATCAGTATTTTTTATTAATTGGCAGCAGGCTGTAACATCTCCCTGCATTATCACTTTCACTTTCAGCTGTGACAGCTTGCAGCACACAAAGGAGTAATTTGGTCCTTGGGGCAGCCTCTAGTGGCCACCATCGCACATAACAGAGGTGAAAAGGGGCCTTAGCCTTTTATTATACAGGATAACTTGTACATAAAAGACAAAATGTAAAGCGTATCTGTTGTCACGTATCGGTGGAAGACTGTAATCAGGGGCAGTACGGAGGGTGTGATGGTTAGCATTACTGCCTCACAGCACTAAGGTCATGGGTTTGATTCTCACCATGGCCCTAACTGTGCGGAGTTTGTATATTCAGCCTGTGCTTGCATCGGTTTCCTCCGGGTATTCCGGTTTCCTCCCGCAATCCAAAAATATACTGGTAGGTTAACTGGCTCCCAACAAAAAAATTAACCCTAGCGTGAATGTGTCTGTGTGTACATGTGGTAGGGAATATAGATTGTAAGCTCCACTGGGGCAGGGACTGATGTGAATAGGCAAATATTCTCTGTAAAGCTCTCTGGAATATGTGTGCGCTATATAAATAACTGGTAATAAATCAAACTCTATGCTAACAGCTTTAAGTCCAGACACTGGACCAGATTCAGAGATGAATGGGCTCTATAAGTGTCTCTCTACTGCTTCCTTCAAATGGAGGACATCGAGAAGGGTGTTGCTGCAATACTCGCTCCCATTCACAATTGCAAGACTTCCATCGGGCTGCACCTACAGTACTCTGTGGAATGTCACAATAAGACTCTCCTCTACTCTCCAAACCTTCAAGCTTTCCCTGAAAACCCAGCTCCTCAGGCAAGCTTATCAACTTCCATTACTGCCCACATAACCTTCATAAATATTAATATTAATTACATCCCCTCTGTACAGTCCACACATCCTAACATACAGTATTTTCTTTTTCTTTAATATGATATCCTCCTGACCTATAGTCAACATTGCTGTGTGACTATATCATACAACGCACCAAGATACTCTGTAATCTGGCTGGCCCATAAAGCAATAGGTAGCATCTATGCCTTTATATACATAAAATACGTAATCGCGCTAAAATGGGATTTAAGAGCAGCTCTATTAAAAATTATACAATGTGGAATAAAAGTAATGAGCGCTTGATATGTATATGTGTATATGCGCAAAACCTGTGGAAAAATAAAAAGTTAGTAAAATGTTTACAGCCCTTTTAGGACTTTTTAAGGATCGGGTTCCAATAAAGCCAAAAGATACGGATTAGTATGATTCCTGTCTAACCCTATCTAAATACCTGTGAGTCCGTTTTAGTAATAGCAGAGCTTCCACACCAGCGTGTGGTGGAATTCCTTGCTCCTGTGTTCTTGCAGAACGATGATTACGGCACCTGTAGCTTGATGAAAGATACGGTGCCCGCTCTCCACTATTGAACTGTATTAGCGGCTGACGGCTATAATTAGCGGATGGCGGCTGTGATTAGCGGCTGACGGCCGGCTGGTTCCCCGTCTGTGTCACGTTTAGTATTGCAATTTAGTGCACATCATTAGGTCCTTAAAGCATAAAATCCAGCAATCCGGTTCCGGCGCCCATGTGAGGAGAAGCGGATTGCTGCAGCTCTCCTGCACCCTCGGTAACCGGAGCACACAGCGCCTCCCATTCGCGGCTTTTCTCCGCACCTGGCGCACACTACCTGTGGGAAAGTGCTGGGGACTGGATGGAAAGGTTTCTGTCCTCCCCCATGCCCCCTAAAGCCCAGAGAACGAGGTCTGAAAAACGGCCGAGGGAATCCAAGATGGCCGCCGCACCTAGCTCACAAACGAGTCTGCAGGCTGCTGGCAGCATTAAACAGGCTTCTGCAAAACACATTTCTCCCTCAGGTGAGCCTGACTGTTCCCCTGCCTCTGCAGTGACTTATGCTGATGTAGTGAGAGCTGTTAGGGATGCCATGGAGCCTATCATGGATGAACATGCTGCTAAAATGCAGCAGGCAGTAAAAGACCTAAAATCCCAAATCAAGCAGTTATCTAAGACTGTTCTTACAAATGAACAAAGGCTGGGGGAGACTTTTCAGGATGTTGGGGATCTTAAGCACAGATATGATGATCTCCAGAAATCTCACTTCCAGCTGCTGAACAAGGTTGACGATCTTGAAAATAGATCGAGGAGATCAAATCTTCGGGTGCTGGGGCTCCCTGAGTCACTGAAAGGTCCTGATTTGACTCTTTTTTTACAAACGTCCCTCCTTGATTTGTTGCATATCCAAGATGAATGCACTGGCTTAGTTATCGAGAGAGCCCACAGACTGGGTCCCCCACGTTCTTCACCTAATAGCAGACCACGTGTGGTTATATTTAAATGTCTGAACTTTCTCCATAAGGAGGCAATATGGACGGCATCCAGGAGGCATAGGAATCTACAATGGGAGGGAGCTCGTTTGGCCATTTTCCAGGACTACTCCGCGGAGGTATCCCGGGCATGTCGGAAATGTACCCCCCTTTGCTCCCGTTTGGTAAAGGCGAATAAAAAATTTGCTCTGCTCTTCCCTGCAAGACTACGCCTGTTTGATGGAAATTCTTTTCGGGACTTTACAAATCTTGCAGATGCAGAGGCTTATGTTTCTGAGGCATCCAAGGCAGATGACGACTCCTCTCAGGCGGATGACACCCTGGATCGAGATGGCTGAGTATTGCTCCTGGACTTCTCTGTTTCCAGTTATGTCTCCCAATTTAATTATTGCTGTAGAATCTGCTGCAGGTGTTTTTTCCCCCCAAAAGAGACTTTGGTCTTATACAGCCGGCTGAACCTTTTTGCCTTGTTTTCTGTTTTAGATTTTTCTTATTCATCTGTTGTCTTTTTGTGGCTATGTAATCTTTCTAGAATGGTTATATATGCTTAGCGGAGATATCTCCCCCTACTTCTTATGTGACAGGCTGCGTTTTTCTTTTTCTGTAACATGCTCTGTGTGCTCTGATATTTTCTTGTTATTTTTCCTAGGTATATTTTCATATATTATGTTGCCGAGGGTGGGTAAGGGCGCCCCCTCCCTCATTTTTTCCTCAGGTTTTCAGAATTCTGGCTGGCTCATTGGCGGTCTATGACGGCCTCTGTGCTTGCTTGAACCGTTTGTTCTCGTTTTCTGAAGTTATGATTGTCCTTAGCAGGACTTTCTTTCACAATGTTAATGTTATATTTTGTGTGTTTTCTATGTTTCTGTCCCTCTTTTCTTCTCCCCCTCCCCTTCTCCTCCTAATGTGTCCACCCCGGTATGATTTGTATCTGTTTTTCAGCGGCTGTAGATATCATGATTACTGCACAGGTTTTCAGGTTTTCCCAGTTCATTTGATGCATGGCTAGTTTGAGTGTCGGCACATGGCATGTGGGAGGGATCAACTCCCCAGCTAAACGCAGAAAGATTTTGCTCTATCTTCGGAAGGTGGGGATGGATGTTGTTTTCATTCAGGAATCTCACCTTATGCCAAATGAGGTGGTAAACTGAACACTATGGGTTGGTCTGTGGTAGCCTCTTCCTCCTTCTCAAAAGTGGCTGACTCTAAAATTGAGGATATCTGTATTTCGGACCATGCTTTATGCTGGATGAAATTGATGTGGCTGGATTGAAACAGAGTGGCACACGTCAGGGCTTCCCCTTGTCACCTTTATTATTTGCCTTAGCTTTAGAACCCCTAGCTGTTTCCCTGAGAAATTCTCCCAGATTTACAGGCATAAAAATAATGGACACCATGGTAAAATTATCACTGTATGCTGACGACATGCTTCTATTTATTTCTCAGCCTGATACGTCCATCCCCGCGATTGTCTCCCTGATTGAACAATTTGGTTCCTTTGCAGGATACAAAATTAATATATCTAAATCCGAGCTTCTCCTCCTTTCAGGAGACTCTTCCCTCTTTCCATTACACCCGGTCCTGTCCCGATTCCCAGTGGCTCGAGATAGTCTTAGATATTTAGGAGTTCAGATCCCTACTTCCCTCCCGGATCTATATGCGGTTAATTTTGGTCCTATTTTGTCCAAGGTGTCTAAAATCCTTACAGACTGGGCGTCTCTGCCCTTGTCTCTTATGGGTCGCGCAGAAGTTATTAAATCTGTTGTTTTTCCCAAGATTGCTTATTTTCTTCTTATGCTCCCTATTGCCCTTGTTGAGAAAGATGTCCTTTTTCTTAAACAGTGTTTCACTAGATTTCTATGGGCAGGTAAATGACCAAGAGTCCCCTACGCTAGGTTACAGCTATTACGTGAAGAGGGAGGTATGGGAATCCCGGATCCTGTTCTATTTAGTAGAGCAGCGATGTACCGCTATATCACAGACTGGCTTTGGGGCAGATCAGTATTTACGAACTTGCCACTTGAACTGGCCGTATTCCATCCTTTCTCCCCTGCTGCACTCTTGAACACCCCAAATTCCCGTCTCCCATCTGAGATAAAACATAATATTCTATTTTGGCATACATATCGAGCATGGCAGGCCACTTACACTAAAGCCCAGAGAAAACCTGACACCTCTCTTCACACTACGTTTTGGGGTAACCCATGTTTCCTTCCTGGCCTTGATAACGCACATTTTTTGAGTTGGAGAGAAAAGGGGATCGCAGCTATTAGAGACATATACGACCCAGGAGGCAACGCAGTGCTTTCTTTCTCTGATATCCAGATAAAATTTGGTATTTCCCACCGGGAATTTTTTATGTACCTGCAGGCTAGACACTTTGCTCAATCCCAGTCTCTCCCAATGATTTCTGAGGCTACCACAGACCCGCTGCACACCTTAATGGTGCTTACTAAAGATTGTCCTTACCATCTTAGTTACTTCAGAAACACCTTTAGGGTCTCATATAGAGACCGGCTCTGGGATTCCGCGTTGTCTTCATGGGCCAGAGATATCCCCAATATGGGATCGTGCGCTGAATTGTTAGATAACATTTTACCCACTTTTAGGTTCTTACACTTACACTTAAGGTTCTTACACTGGCTGTTGCATCAAATGTACTGCGCAGAGTGCCACCTTGTACCACAATATGTGGTCTTGCCGGAAAATATCTAAGTTTTGTTACAAGGTGGTCGCTTATCTCAACACAGTATTTAACTTACGGTTAATAAAACGCCCGAGGGCTTGTTTGCTACTTGATTTTAGGGAGTGGTCTCTTGGGCCTGAAGATAGAGACATTGTTCCGGTACTCTCGGTTATCCTGACAATTGCCAAGAAACAAATTCTTAATAATTGGATCAAACCGTCTACCCCTTCTTTGATGGCTGTGAAACACATGACCCTCCGGATTATTTATTTTGAGAGGCGTGCTACTCTTCCTGATATTGAATTGGGGGTCAGGCGGTTTGCCAAGAAGTGGGAGAGGTATATTGATACTCTAGACCCGGATGTACAGTCGTTCATCTATAAACTTTTTGAGACCACAACGTGGTATCTATATAGACAAATCGATAGGGCCTCTTGACAACCTAGGCCCATGTACTGTTCCTTTGGGACCCCCTGCTGTTTTCTTAGGAAATGCAATTATATTAATTTTAATACCCCCATGCTGTATGTTTAGTCTGATGCCATATGGGTACTGACCCTTCTCTTTGGTTAGAATGCCTGAATTACTTCTTTAATATTTTTACTTAGGACTTCTTTGGCCGCTACTCATTCATGATATGATTATACTTGTATTGTTTTCCCCATTTGTTTCTCTCCCCCCCCCCCCTCCTGTCTGTCTTCTTTACTGACCTCTCGGGTATACTGATGTCCTGTGAATCCTCAGGTAGAATTGTATGCTTAGCCTTAGGTAAATGGTGATTTCTTGTGCTAAGACGCACGTCGGTAATGTTTTTATCATTTCCTAGACCTCATGTAGGTTAAGATTGTTTATCCTTTACCTCTTACTCAAGCCTACAAGTACCGACTATGTATCTGTGGTTTCACTGAAGTGGCTTAAAAGCACCTTACGATGGATTATTGTAACTATACCGGTTTCTCTCCAGTTTTTGGTATGTCTGTATCATGAAGGTCTTCCCTGTTCTTGTATTTCTATAAAAAATCTAATAAAAATTGTTGAATTAAAAAAAAAGCATAAATCCAACGCGTTTCAGGCATAAGCCCTTCATCTATCCTAGATGAAGGGCTTATGCCTGAAACGCGTTGGATTTTATGCTTTAAGGACCTAATGCTGTGCACTAAATTGCAATACTAAACGTGACACAGACGGGGAACCAGCCGGCCGTCAGCCGCTAATCACAGCCGCCAGCCATCAGCCGCTAATACAGTTCAATAGTGGAGAGCGGGCACCGTATCTTTCATCAAGCTACAGGTGCCGTAATCATCGTTCTGCAAGAACACAGGAGCAAGGAATTCCACCACACGCTGGTGTGGAACCTCTGATATTACTAAAACAGACTGACAGGTATTTAGATAGGGTTAGACAGGAATCATACTAATCCGTATCTTTTGCTTTATTGGAACCCGATCCTTAAAAAGTCCTAAAAGGGCTGTAAACATTTTACTAACTTTTTATTTTTCCACAGGTTTTGCGCATATACACATATATACATATCAAGCGCTCATTACTTCTATTCAGCATCTATGCCTTTGTATCAATGCCTATTTTCTGATAGATTGTAAGCTTGCAAGCAGGGCCTTCCTACCACTATGTCTGTCTGTTATTACCCAGTTTTGTGTTATCACTGTTGTTCCAATTGTAAAGCGTAACATAATATGCTGCATCGCTATATATGAAACTGTTAAAAAATAAATAATAAATGAAAAAAATAAATATTTGATAAATCTCAGTAACAATATTGCTTTGTTCTGAGAAAAATGCATTATTTTAATAAATGGATGTTTTAACCATTTAAATGGCAGGTTCTTATCCCCAATTGACTGTGAATGAATAGTACCTTTACAGGAGGCAAGACCTGGTCAGGTTTGCAGAGATGATGGTCAGCTCGGTGCCAGTATCAACTAATACCCAGATCTCCTGGTTTTCCACTTGTTCCAGCATCCGAAGCACGGTGGTTTTTGCTGGAGAAATGCTTCCAGCAGCCATGCAGAACACAGGTTGTGTTGCTCTTCCCATACTGCAATCCATCAGTTCACCATGTTTTGGGCAATCCCGCCGCATATGTCCCAGCTCGCCACAGTCAAAACACACAGGTGGAGGCAGGATGATTCGTTTAACAATGGGGACCTGGGTTCTGGGCTAAGGTACTGGCTATAACCCTTGCTTGGCTTTATTCAATTTTCCCAGGGTCAGGTACCTCTCAATCACCACTGCTAACTCCTCAAATGTCTGGGGGTCAGCCTGCAGGGCCCAGTGTTGTACACCATGGTCTAATACCCATATAGCATGGTCTAAAGCAACAATCTCTACTATATGTGGATCCGTGTGTTTCTCTGGCTGTAGCCAAGCTTTACTCAGACTGGCTAGCTTGGCCAGCTGAACTCCTGGAGGCTCAGATGGGTTCAGCCACCACTCATGGAACTGGGCTTTATTGGGGCCCCTCACCCCTGAGTGTGGCCTTCTTCAAACGAGGGTAGGAGCTAGCTTTAACTATCTATTTTGTTAATATCTACTTATTAGCAGTTGCCAAAAAAAAGAAAGATTGCTTTTTTTGGAGCACTCTTTTAGATTGTATATATGTGATGATTAAATTGATATGATTGTTAATTTTAAAATGTAACTTTTAATATTCTTACTTAAGATAATTGGGGTAATTAATTGTGATTTGTGTGACTTTGTAAATAATTAAATGTATGTCACCCCCTCCTTATTCGAAATATTTATTAAAGGACAATATTTGTCTCCGTGGTGAATTTTTTGTATGAATTACATTTTTACTTAAATCCAATGTATGTCTAATCAATGCCTAAGTCACACAGCTTAGATCAAAGGGGGTAATTCTGAGTTGATCGCAGCAGCAAGTTTGTTAGCAATCGGGAAAAACCATGTGCAGAGAGAGTTAGATTTGGGTGGGTTATTTTGTTTCTGTGCAGGGTAAATACTGGCCGCTTTATTTTTACACTGCAATTTAGATTTCAGTTTGAATACACCACACCCAAATCTAACTCTCTCTGCACATGTTATATCTGCCCCCCTGCAGTGCACATGGTTTTGCCCAACTATTAACAAATTTGCTGCTGCGATCAACTCAGAATTAGGCCCAAAGTATCATAAGTAGTTAATTTAGGGCATAATTATTTGCCTATTATTTTAGCAGAGATATGTTGTTATGACCGCTACAGCATACAAAATATTTCCATATAAGATTATAGTTTAGGAATCGGTTTTCAACCTTATTGATAATTATTTCATAAAACCTTCACCAGTTAACACCTGTAAATATATCCTGATTGTAAGAAGAATATTACATAGCTGTCATAGATACACTCCTGTATACAATTTCACAATATAGAATCATCAGGCAGTCATCAATAAAAACCCTGAGTCAACAGCCCAGGCAGTGGTTCCTTGCTATGCACAACAAGGAGAGAATGACTCTTATAACAAATGGTCTTTAGGATTCTAAATCTGTATTGACATGATACATTATTGTCACACTGCACCTTGATGTTAAATGCAATCAACAAATGCAAACACAACTGCCAATAAGTAGATATTAACATGTTAAGGTTTTGATTATTTGGAGCACCTCCAGCACCATTAACTATAAACCTAGTATAGAGGATTAATTTCTAGTGGCTGGATCTTTACGAATTGAAAGTATCAGTAATTATATTTGAAGTCTGGTGCAGGATACTAAAATACCACTGCACATAGCTTTAGCTATCATCAGGTCAGTATAGACTTGCTGTTATTCCCCTGTGAGGTAGGGAGCTAACCTGGCAGCTCATTCCCCCTCTGGCCACTTTAACCATATGACAGTGCATTCAAAAGTGTATAAAAATGCTTCAATATCATCTGAGGGTGTAAGCTTTTGTAACACCTTACTCTCCTGTCCACCTTTTCTCATCTCCTTTAACTCATCATGTAGCAACTGGATCTGTGTTTGCTGCCTCTGAATCTGAATTTGGTGCCAGCAGCCACATAACCAAAACTTTTCCAAACCTCCTCCACATTTCCCTGCATTTCATATATAAATTTAGCAGGCTTAATTAACTGACTAGAGTAAGTCAGATTTCCAGCACACTATCTCATCTGTTTCCATTAACACTGCACACCATTCCCTGGGCTTCCAGCCCTATACACAAGAATTACTGTTGTTCTACTTGTAAAGCGCAACGGAATATGCTGCACTATATAAGAAACTGTTGATAATAAATAATTTGAAATTATATTATATTATAGGAGACCAGCACACCACCATATGAAAAAATATGAAAAACATTTAATGAATCCGTAGCATTATCAGGCCTTTTGAAAAAAGTTTTTAGTACTCATCATGAGGCTTTCAGCAGTATTCAAGCAGAACAGCCATCCCAACGGCCCGTTTCGGTTGTCACACCTTCATCATGGGGTCAGCTACAACATAGTGTTCAAACAGAGAACCTTATAAAGCTGTGCAATTTGCATAAATCAGATACACCTGTTTTGCCCAATCACCAGTGATTCAAAAACCTCCCAGGGGTATGTGAACAGACCAGTGTGGAACTACAAAAGCAGGACAAAATTGCCCAGACCACTATCAACAGTTCCGTTGTACCGGAAGTGACAACACGCGACCGCGTTTGTCAACATCCGCCAATCAACGGAACTCGTCACCGTCTTATGCCAATATTTTTATGTATGATTTTGAGACCACATATATCACATCAGATCCACTTTTCTCCAAATTTATCAGTTGTTATTTTCGGTATATTGATGATTTATTTTTTGTTTGGTCAGGGACAATTGTAGATTTAGAATTGATGAGTACTAAAAACTTTTTTCAAAAGGCCTGATAATGCTACTGATTCATTAAATGTTTTTCATATTTTTTCATATGGTGGTGTGCTGGTCTCCTTTTGTCTAAACCCTTTCAGGGTAAGCATTGGGAACTATGGTATCAATAACAATTGACACGGCACCCTTCTAACATCCTTTAAGTGTGTGCGCTTCACCTCTGGACTTTAGATATATATATATATATATATATATATATATATATATATATAGAGGTAAAGGAGAGGAAGAGGCACCTGATAGTGTATTAGTTAGGGTTCAGTGTAAACAAAGAAGTACTGTGCATTATATGTGCGTATCAGATATATTCTTGGTATGAGTGACGTCAGAATGTGATGGGTGTCCACAAAGCCGGTCCTAGGCATCAGTGATATATCTAGACATTTTAGCACTGTGTGCAAGAAACGGCATCAGTGCCCCCACCCCCATTATGTAAAGTAGGGGCAGTGTGCGCCGTAGGCGTGTGTCAAAAATATAGGGGCATGGCTTCATGGGGAAGGGGTGTGGCCACAAAATAATACCAGTTCATATTATGGTGCACAGTAGTCTCCATTATTCAAATTACACTGCACAGTAGCGCCACTACACCAGGTAGAGCAATTTTTACACATTATGGCAGGTAGAGTCCCTTTTGACACATTACGGCAGAGTCCACCTTTTACAAATTATGGCAGACAGAGTCCCCCTTTTTACATATTACGGCAGAGTCACCCTTTTAACACATTATGGCAGACAGCGTCCCATTTTTACACATTATTGCAGACAGCATCCCCTTTTTACACATTACGACAGAGTCCCTTTTTACACATTACGGCAGACAGCGCCCGCTTTTTAAACACATTATGGTAGACAGTGCCCCTTTTTACACATTATAGCAGACAGTCCCCCTTTTTACACATTACGGCAGAGAAAGTCCCCTTTTACACATTACGGAAGACAGCGTCATCTTTTTACACATTACAGCAGACATAATCTCCCTTTTTACACATTACGGGAGACAGAGTCCCCCTTTTTACATATTACGGCAGACAGAGTCACCCTTTTAACACGTTATGGCAGACAGCATCCCCTTTTTACACATTATGGCAGACAGCGTCCCCTTTTTACACATTACGACAGAGTCCCCTTTTTACACATTACGGCAGACAGCGTCCCCTTTTTAAACACGTTACGGCAGACAGTCCCTCTTTTTACACATTACGGCAGAGAGAGTCCCCTTTTACACATTATGGCAGACAGCGTCATCTTTTTACACATTACAGCAGAGTCCCCCTTTTTACACATTACGGGAGACAGTCCTCCTTTTTACACATTATGGCAGACAGCGTCCCCTTTTTATACATTAGGTAGACAGAATAGATAGGTAAATAGGCAGATAGATAGACAGACAGACAGACAGACAGACAGAATAGATGATAGATACTTACTGTCTCTCCGCTGGCTCAGGCAGTCAGGCTCCTCAGTAGAAGCTGGCAGATCCCGGGCAGAGGAGCAGGAGGAGGGAGGGGGACTTGGAAGCCGCAGCAGTGCACTGTAATTGGTGGTGGCACCGCTGCAGCTGTCCCTCTCCTTCCACATTGGTTGGCCGCCGCCGCTGGGAATCCTTCCCTTGTAGTCTCTTTTTCCTTCTCTCTTCTTGTGTATTTTTTGTTTCCTTTTTTCCCTTCCCTCTCGTACTATTTGTTTTGCTTTATTTATTTTGATACGACAGTCAGGGCATTATAAAATACCCACTATCATGGTCTATCGATATATATACCGCTTAACATTCCAGTAGTTTTTATTTATAGTGTTGTACTGCCTATTGTATAGCCAAGCATCGTTCTATCACTTCCTTTCAGCATGATGTAGAGTGTACTTACAGTACATGTCTATATTGCTGTTTCGTGGTTATAGTGTAAGACACTTTTATGTGTTGTGATTTGTGGTGAACTAAGTCTTATTTAGCTAGGCATCTGTCTGCCACTTTTTTTGAGAACAGAACAGAATAACACATACCCACATGTACATACTGTTTTTCTTGTTTCTACATTAGTTCACGGACTCTCTCTTGAAAACATTTATATTATAGGTCACTTAATGTTATTTATCATGATGCACTATCTGTAATAGGTTCATCCAACCTGGGTGCCCTAGTGCTTAAGGATCACCGGAGCGCACTTCACTTGTACTCACATCTCTTCACAGATGATTTTATCTAGCACCTGTTATGAACCACAGGCAGTGGTTCATTCCTGTTTGCTTTCTGTTCATGAATTTTATGTTATATTTCTGTTTGCATGCCAGGATTTCTCTTGTACTTGTTTAGAAGACTCTTATTGGCCGACTGTGGTGAGTCTGTGTAACTGCAGCCTGTTTTCTATGTGTTAAGCCTCACCTGTTAGATAATTTTGTCATTATGTGGCGAGTCTGTGTACTGCAGTCTGGCTCTTGTCTGTGTAGCCTCACCTGCCAATATTTTGGCCATTACCTTGTGCCTGGCTTCCACCCATCCTGATTGGGGCGTGCTGGCCTTATTACCCAGCTGGCCCTGCAGTTCAGCGTCGGTGATAGACGTTTGTTGTTGTACCTGTATGTTCCAGCTCTTGGTTAGCTTCCTGCAAGCTTGTTCCTGGTCCCTGTCAGCAGCTTCCTGTGGAACCTGTCTTCCTGCCTCTGGTGTGTTCCTGCGTCCAGCTGGTGTACTCCAGTGTCCTGTGTCCAGTTTCTTGAGTCCCGTCTGAGGGATAGTTTCCTGCTATCCTTCGAGTTGCCTTCCAGTAAAGTGGTCTGGTATCCAAAGCTTCTGGGTTCCGGTCGTTTCCTGCACACACCTGTCTGCCGCACTTTATGGCTGAAGCCGTATTGTCTTTATTTTTGGTTGTGTCATTTTTGTGGAGGTTTCCACATTGCTGTCCTCGCTTTATTACGACGGGTTCATATTCGGAAGTTAGGTTATATTACTTGATTTGCTGTTGTTCCAGGTGGCCGCACCGCACATAAACTACTACTTTGTTATTTTTTGTATCCGTCTCTGTTTTAGTCGTGTCAGTCTTAGTAGTTTTTCCCTTGGTCTCGGTTAACGCCTTGTCTCCAATTAAGACTGGGGGCATCGGAGTCTGGGCGGACCTAATTCGCCCATTCAAACGCGGCTGCCATGGGCACAAGAAACCATAGTCTTGCAGGTGTTAATCGACCACTGGGAAGGACAACGGAGTCAGGGATTTTTGTTAGGGAAAGCTGTGTATCTCAGTTCTATTGCAGCTTCACGTATCTGTCCTCGGAACCCTTCTATTGCCACCCAATCTCTTGGGTTCCAAGTACGTTGAACATAACAGTACTGGAGTTTATCCCAGACGTTGCTAGGCAACAGGCCATCATGAGCACCATGACGTCACTATACAGCACCTCCCGCGGATTGCGGCTATTCCACTGACGCTCTTACACGGTTTGGCAGGCTCTTCCTCTATATGGGTGAGCTATTTGTTTGTTTTATTCACTTCTCACACCTTGACAAAGGGGTTAAGCACCCCAAAATATTGGATTGTAATGCCATGATTTTTCAATAAATTTTGATTTACACAAGACCTCGAGTGCTGCAGTCTCCATTCTTTCTACTGCATTTGTCTCACTGGGGTGTAGTAGTGTATGCCGGCGGCTGGGCTCCCGGCGGCCAGCAAACTGGCGCCGGAGTCCCGACTGCCAGCATACTGACAGCTGGGCGATCGCAAACAAGCCCCTTGCAGGCTTGATGTGCTCGCCATGCTGTGGGCACAGTGGCGCGCTACGTGCGCCACGCTATCTATTCTCCCTCCAGGGGGGTCGTGGACCCCCAAGAGGGAGAAGAAGTGTCGGTATGCCGGATGTCGGGATTCCAGCGCTGGTATAATGTGCGCCGGGATCCCGACAGCTGGCAAAGTGAAGACCACCCATCTCACTGAGGGCACCGGGGCAAAGGATCCATCAGCGGAGTGTCGGGCTGTACGTATTGTGTATATATATATATATATATATATATATATATATATACACACACACACACACACATATACACACATATATAGACAAGAAAGTAACTTAGAGGGCAATAGAACATCAAAAACAATTGTCCGTAATAGAGTCCATATACAATTAGAAATGCAGATATCCGAATGCTTTCAACTGTATTTCTATCGGACTTGGTTAACATCTCAGCCTGGGGTGGATATTCTGATTTCTTTTGGATCAGATGCTTGATTTTCCTAAAAGATACCCTCTCACCAAAGAAATGCAGACACTCAAAATAACCTTGGATTAGTAAAATTCCAATGTTTATTTGTAACATCCAACGTAAAATATATAATGCATATTAATTTTCACATTATATACAAGGTGTATTCATAGGAACAACCAGGTTACATCAAAACAGGTGTAAACACGAGTACCACCAACCACCCTAGGATGTGAGCTCAGTGGTGGAGACTCCCCAATGCAAACAGGGTATCCTAATCACCTTTTTTAAAATCCTACACGTTTCTTCCTTTTAACGGGACTTCTTCAGGGGTAAATAAATCTAAAATGTATGGTGAGGTGGATACTTATAATTTCCACCCGCCTAACAAAATGCCAGTAGGCAAAAGATAGTATTGCCAATGGTGACGGAGAAGATAAAATAACTTCACTGGACGATTAGATTTGTGTGGTATACAGTCCCAATGTTGTAGTTATTTTTTACAAAAGGAAGAACAGTAGCCTCTATTTATAACCGCTGGTCAGACACGTCTCAGGGGATCAGGAGGCACAAATAACTGCAGTGATCATAGCACTTCAGTGTCTGCAGTGCAAGTACATATTGTATGTTTATATATAGGGTAAATGAGGGTATTTATTGTTCACCTTTGTCGCTGTTGTGGTCATGTGATCGCGTTATGCAGGTCTATTACGTGTATCACAGTGACCAGTATAGTCAGTGTGGTTGCTTAGTGGCGGCCGGCAGCCGTCCTACGCAGCCTGTGCTTCCGGTTACATGGGTGCGTTCCACGGGCAGTGGAACGCACACCACTTCCGGTATCACGGCTATCAGCCTCAAATTAACAATTTTGACGAGTGCGTTCCACGGGTAGTGGAACGCACATCACTTCCGGTATCGCGGCTATTAGCCGCAATTAACAATTTTGATGTATTAATAGCATACTTTATTGAGTCCACATGCCATGTATGTGTTTGGCGCTATGACACAGTGGATGGGCTATATGTATATTTCAGATTGGACACTGCAGTACAGGTTGAGTATTCCTTATCCAAAATGCTTGGGACCAGAGGTATTTTGGATATCGGATTTTTCCGCATTTTGGAATAATAGCATGCCATAATGAGATATCATTGTGATGGGACCTAAATCTAAGCACAGAATGCATTTATGTTTCATATACACCTTGTACACAGCCTGAAGGTCATTTTAACCAATATTTTTTATAACTTTGTACATTAAACAAAGTGTGTGTACATTCACATAATTCATTTATGTTTCATATACACCTTATACACACAGCTTGAAGGTCATTTAATACAATATTTTTAATAACTTTGTGTATTAAACAAAGTTTGTGTACATTGAGTCATCAAAAAACAAAGGTTTCACTATCTCACTCAAAAAAGTCCGTATTTTGGAATAGTCCGTATTTCGGAATATTTGGATATGGGATACTCAACCTGTACTAGTGTTTTTGCTATTTCCTGTTGGTTGATTGATGGGTGGGGTTTGTGATATGCCTCTGCTATAAAGGTGCTTCAGGGTTTGGTGTGTGTTAGGGGCTGCTGGGTGTGAACCTGATGTGATTCTATCTGTCTTGAAAAAGGCTCAGATGGAGCCGAAACGTCGACATCTTTTGCTGACATGCTGTTGACTGTCTCTATGTGAGATACACCTGTGAGTTGCAATAAATTTTTCATCATCAAGGAAGTGGTGAGTGCCTGTACTTTTTTTGGATATATTTATTATCAATGATTTGGATGTAACTGTTAACATATTAAAAATACTTAGCAGCTTAGCAGCTCTTTCAACATACCCATGAGGTGGCTGCCTAATGTCATTTTTGTTTTTGGAGTATCGCCAGTAGCCCTAACCCCCAGTTTTCATTTATATTCAGTTTTATAATCACTTTTACATTGTGAGATGGGTTTTCCTTCTGTTATCAATGTTGCTATACCAAGGCTTTTGGTACACAATGGGGGTCATTCCGAGTTGTTCGCTCGGTAAAAATCTTCGCATCGCAGCGATTTTCCGCTTAATGCGCAATGTTCGCACTGCGACTGCGCCAAGTAAATTTGCTATGCAGTTAGGAATTTTACTCACGGCTTTTTCATCGTTCTGGCGATCGTAATGTGATTGACAGGAAATGGGTGTTACTGGGCGGAAACAGGCCGTTTTATGGGCGTGTGGGAAAAAACGCTACCGTTTCCGGAAAAAACGCAGGAGTGGCCGGAGAAACGGAGGAGTGTCTGGGCGAACGCTGGGTGTGTTTGTGACGTCAAACCAGGAACGACAAGCACTGAACTGATCGCAGATGCCGAGTAAGTCTGAAGCTACTCAGAAACTGCTACGAGGTGTGTAATCGCAATATTGCGAATACATCGTTCGCAATTTTAAGATGCTAAGATTCACTCCCAGTAGGCGGCAGCTTAGCGTGAGCAAATCTGCTAAAATCCGCTTGCGAGCGAACAACTCGGAATGACCCCCAATATTTTGTCTTTCCACCTCCATTTCTGTAAAGTAATTTAAGGTCACTGAAAAATTATTATTTCTGTCAGTTATTACAGTTTATTAACCACTTAACTGATTAATATTTTTTCCAAAAACTGCTCAGAAATATTCGTTTTTGTTTTTTATTTAGAATTCAATAAGTTAAGAACATTTAAAAGTATGTCAAATACAATTTTCTTAAAAAAAAAAAAACACATGTATAAGTCACACATATATTACACACAGAGTCACACATACATCAGGACTGGCCAACCTGTGGCTCTCTGTTGTGAAACTACAAATCCCAGCATACTTTGCCACAATTTTGCTATAGGAATGCTTAAACTGTGGCAAGGCATGCTGGGATGTGTAGTTTTCCAACAACTGGAGAGCCACAGCTTGGTGATGCCTGCATACATCATCATTACACCACATATGTCCATATATACATACACATTCACTCACTCTCACCTGGCTTGCAACTGCAGCCATGTTGTAGATAGGCACCACTATTATGCTCCTCCCCCTAATGGCAAAATGCAACTGTGGCCGGACAGCCCTGGTGGCCACATGGACAATGGTGGCCGTGACACTGAAGGGGTTAACCCCTAGTGCCCGGCGCTATTAGGAGGACAATGGGCGCTTGGCGCCACTTTTAAACTATGCAATGGCGCTAGGCGCCATCTTTAAATGTATTGTGGGTGCTAGGCACCGGGTTTTTAAAATATGTTCAATAATGTGTCGTATGTTATATCGCTGCACAGTGCGCAGTTGGAGAATGATGAACTGCATGGACAGGGCACTTATGAGAAAAGTACAAGGTATTTTGTTTCTAAAAAGGCCTTGAAAATAGTTCTTGAGACACTTTTGCATAGGAAGTCGTATGGTAATTGTCCTAGCAGAGGTGTGAATGACAATAACTTTTGATGTTCCTTAGAGAAAGATGTTAATCACGGGGGATCTCCTTATCCCATATGTAAAGTAGTATGGGCTTGGAACCTGTTTCATGTAGCTGATTTAATTGATATACGAATCCTGAATGGTATATGCAGGAAGGAAGAACATTTGTTTGGTAAATCAAATACAAACCATATTTGAAGCTATGTGATAAATTTATCAATAGTGAATGTTAAACTGATACCAAACATTGTCTGTGTGACAGGAAGGAGGAAATGGTTTCATTCACTTATATCCTTTTGAAATGTAATATGTTTATTTGTATTTTGTAAGATATCCTGATTGGATGGAAAGGACTCAGGGGGAACACGACCCCCTGTGGTTATGCGTGGTTTTATTGTGTAAAAAGAGGTAGCCTGTGAGCTCCTGTCACGAACCGGTCTCTCACCTTTGCGGGTTCTGGGGTTCATCCGTTGCCAGTGCGGTTGCTCGCGGTGCTGTGCGCCCGTGTGGGGACACGGCGTGATCAATGGCACAGGTAATGCAGAGTCTGGGAACTGTGAGTGCGGGGACCAAATGGCCTAAGGCACTGCGGTGTGTCTGTTGTATAGGAGGTGGCCATGTTGGAGACCAAATAGCTAATCCTGAGCACTTGTGAAAACACCTGTGGGCAGGTGTAAGCCAATCCCGTGCTTGTGCTGCCTTTAAGTAGGCTGGGATTATGTCACTCTGGGCCAGTGCTTTGTTGTATCAAAGCTGTGCTCTAGCTCTGAGCTCTCTCCGTGCATTCCTGTGTGATTCCCGTGGTCCAGATATCGCCTCCGTTCCCAGAGGTCCGTCTGCAGCCTTCACTGCTGAAAGATCTACCGGCTCTCTGCTGTGCTGTCAGTTAATTGCACTCCTATTGGAAATAGTTGGATTCCCAGTGTCCTGCATGAGGTTACCTTGTCAGTCTGCCTATCATGCAAAGTCTGGAGGATTCTGTTTCTCTCAGCTGTTTGTTTGTTCAACTCTGCATTTAACCCATTCATCACCTTGTCATCTACTACAGTTTCACAGTGATCTCCGGAACCCGCAAGTAACCCAATTCAGAACTTTTTATTTGTTATGTTGTCATTACAAGGATAATTCTTCAGTCTCTCAGTTAACTCTCAAAACTCCATTGCGAACCCTTACAGTTATTTCTTCATGTCTGCATTAACCAGTTAAAACACATTCTGCAGTTCAGCATCAAAGCTTGTTTATATTTGGACAATTCTACATTTATTCATCAGCTTGTTTTGCATACAGTTTCATGAACATTTCTTTTATTTATCTTTGAGTGTTATCCTGCATATTGTTTCTGCCATTCCTGCAATACTTCAGTATAATATGATGATTAACAACTTGCCATTTAACACCTTACTGAATTGTTATTTCTAATAAAATATGAAACGGAACTTCCTTCGTCCTCCCTGCTTTCATTTCCCACCAGCACCTACACCTGTGGTTGGTTCAGGGTTTACGGATTCACAAAAACACCCGGACCTGACAGTAAGCACTGGCCACATGGATCCGTCAAGTGACCAATTCGCAGGAGGCGGTGCTACATCAGATATCCTTTCCCGTCTGGAAAACCAGGAGTCTATACAGACACAAATAGTGCAGTTTATGCAAACTATGGCAGACCGTTTAGAGATTCTTCATACAGCTATTAAAACGTCTCTAGTCCAGATTCCAACTCCAGTTGTCCCAGTTACCACTACAGCTTCTCCTGAGACGCTACCTACGTCCTGTTTGCAGTTACCCTCTCCAAGTAAGTTTGACGGAACCCCAAAACTTTGCAGAGGATTCCTGAATCAATGCGAGATCCAGTTTGAACTGTTGTCCGCCAGTTTCCCATCAGCTCGTTCTAAGGTTGCATATATTATTGCCCTCCTCTCCGGTCAGGCTCTGGAGTGGGCATCTCCATTATGGGAAAGAGGTGATCCTATCCTCTCTAATTACAAGGAGTTCGTATCATCCTTCCGGAGAATCTTTGACGAACCAGGCAGAACCACCTCAGCATCTTTAGAGATTCTCCGTCTGCGTCAAGGTTTACGTCCTGTCAGTCAATATATTATTCAGTTTCGTACGTTGTCTTCAGAGTTAAATTGGAATGAGGAGGCCCTGATCGCCGCGTTTTGGAATGGACTTTCAGAGAAAATCAAGGATGATTTAACCATCCGGGATGTGCCTACTACACTGGATGAATTGATTTCTCTCTGTAACAAACTTGACCTACGCTACAGAGAGCGATCTTTAGAGAAATCCAGGACAGAGCGATCTAGTCCACGTTATCATCCTAGGCCTCGACAAGATTCTTCATCACAGTCGCCGGTAACAACAGAAGAACCTATGCAGATTAGGCGCTCTCGCCTCACAGAGGAGGAACGACTTCATCGTCGACAGGGTAACCTCTGCATGTACTGTGGGTCCTCCGAACATTTAGTTAAATCCTGCAAACTCCGGCCTGGAAAACTCTCGCTCCTAGCTTATTCAAGGGAGCTTAAGCTAGGAGTTACTTTAGAACCACGTTCTGGGAAAGAGCCGACCTTGTCTATTCAATTAGAAGTTCCAAGTTCTACAGTGAAGGTTTCAGCTCTCCTAGATTCCGGGGCAGCCGAGAACTTCATCTCCTCAGCCTTTGTCATGCGGTCTAAAGTTCAAACCATGCCTCTGGAAGCAGCAGTTGCCGTTACAGCAGTGGATGGAAGTCGAATTCCAGATGGTATAATTACTCATCGAACCGTATGTCTCAAGATGAAAGTTGGTGTGCTCCATTCCGAATACCTCTCCTTCTACGTGATTCCCAAAGCCTCTCAAGATGTGATACTTGGTTTACCTTGGCTGCAGAAACATAATCCTCAACTCAATTGGCAAACCATGGAAGTCCTTTCGTGGGGTAAATCTTGTACCAAGGACTGTTTAGCCTCAATTGTACCTCTCCGGTCAATTAGCCTTCCCGACCTACCTCTGGTGTATCAATCTTTTGCAGATGTTTTCAGTAAACAAGCAGCAGACTCTCTACCTCCTCACCGCGAATGGGACTGCCCAATCGTCCTGGTTCCAGGCAAAACCCCTCCTAGGGGACGAATTTATCCGCTATCCATCCCAGAGACGCAAGCTATGTCTGACTATATACAGGAAAATCTAATCAAAGGATTTATCAGACCATCTTCTTCACCTGCAGGAGCCGGATTCTTTTTCGTTAAGAAGGACGGTGGGTTACGACCATGCATAGATTACCGTGGACTCAATGAGATCACTGTGAAAAACAAGTATCCATTACCCTTAATTCCAGAATTATTTGACCGGGTAAAGGGAGCTACTGTGTTTACAAAACTGGATCTCCGAGGGGCCTACAATTTAATCCGCATCCGTGCAGGGGACGAGTGGAAGACTGCTTTTAATACCCGGGATGGGCATTACGAATACCTCGTAATGCCCTTTGGTCTTTGTAATGCACCTGCAGTTTTTCAAAGCTATGTGAATGAACTTTTTCGTGATCTTCTCTACAAGTGTCTAGTAGTGTACCTGGATGATATCCTAATATTCTCTAAGGATCTAAAGTCTCACCGTCACCAAGTTAAAGAGGTTCTGACACGTCTGAGGAAAAATCAACTTTATTGTAAGTTAGAGAAGTGCACTTTTGAAGTATCTTCCATACCGTTCCTTGGTTACATCATTTCTGGATCAGAGCTATGTATGGATCCAGGTAAGGTACAAGCTATCCGAGATTGGTCCACTCCTTCAACTCTCAAGGGGATTCAGCGATTTCTTGGCTTTGCGAATTTCTATAGGAGATTCATCAAGAATTATTCTACGTTAGCTGCTCCCATCACAGCCCTAACTCGCAAGGGAGCAAATCCTACGAACTGGTCTTCTGAAGCAATCAAAGCCTTCTCTGATTTAAAGCAAGCCTTTGTGTCAGCCCCCATTCTTCGACAGCCTGATTTGAATCGTCCCTTTCTACTAGAGGTGGATGCATCTACAGAAGCAGTAGGAGCTGTGTTGTCACAAGTCTTTGAAGATAAAAATGTCCATCCCTGTGGATATTTCTCCCGTAAGTTCCTCCCGGCAGAACGTAATTATGCAATCGGTGAGCAAGAGTTACTTGCCATCAAGTTGGCATTTGAGGAGTGGAGATACCTTCTAGAAGGAGCTCAACATCGCATTACAGTTTATACTGATCATAAGAATCTTCTGTATCTGCAGTCAGCTCAGTGTTTGAATCCACGACAAGCTCGATGGGCGCTTTTCTTCTCATGATTTGATTTCAAACTCACCTATCGTCCAGGGTCTCAGAACAAAAAGGCAGATGCCCTTTCCCGGTCCTTTGCTTCTTCTGAATTAAACGATGCTACCACGAATCAAGCCATTGTGAATCCTACGTCCTTTTTAATGACTCGAACCTCTCCAGTTCCTCCGCTTGGCAAGACCTTTGTCGCCACAAGTCTTCGAAAACGGCTGCTTACCTGGGCTCACTCCTCTTCCTTCATGGGTCATCCTGGGGTTCTAAAGACTCTCAAATTTATTCAACAGTCTTATTGGTGGCCACGTCTCAAAGCCGATGTCCAAGAGTTTATAGCAGCATGTCCTAAATGTGCCCAACATAAGAGTCCAAGAAGTTCTCCACCAGGTCTACTACATCCACTATCCATACCCAAACAACCATGGACTCATATCTCAATGGATTTCGTGACCGATCTACCTCCATCAAAAGGGCGAAATACCATTTGGGTGATAGTGGATCGATTTTCGAAAATGGCACATTTTATTTCATTAACTGGGTTACCATCAGCCCCTTTACTAGCCAGATTGTTCATCTCTGAAATCTTCAAGTTGCATGGCCTTCCTCGAGAAATTATCTCTGATCGGGGAACACAGTTTGTGGCCAAGTTTTGGAGGTTGCTTTGTTCATCTTTAAATGTCAAGTTGAACTTTTCTTCTGCATATCATCCTCAGACAGATGGACAAACTGAGAGAGTCAACCAAGACCTTGAAACATTTCTCCGGCTATATATATCGTCCTCACAGGATGACTGGGTTGACTACCTTCCATTGGCAGAATTTGCTCATAATAATCTCTTCCATTCATCTTCAGAATCTACGCCCTTTTATATTAACTTCGGCTTTCATCCTCGTGTGCCAGAGTTTCATCCATTGCCAGCCCTAGAGGTCCCAGCGGCAGATCAAGAGCTTCAACGTCTATCTAGCATCTGGAGTTGTGTACGTAAGTCCTTGGTCAAAACTTCCGCTCGTCATAAATCTTTTGCAGATAGAAAACGTAAAGCTGTACCGAATTACAAAGTGGGAGACCAAGTTTGGATTTCTACGCGCAATCTCAAGTTCAAAGTTCCTTCTAAGAAATTTGCTCCCAGGTTTATTGGTCCATTTCCCATTGTAAAGGTACTCAACCCTGTGTCATACAAAGTCAAGCTGCCACCGTCTTTGAGAATTCCTAACGCCTTTCATACATCTTTACTGAAGCCTTTGATTCTCAATAAGTTCCGTACTACCCAGTCCAAATCTCCTAAAGTTCACTCTTTGCAGAATGAGGAATTTGAAGTTAAGGAGATTGTGGACTCACGTTCCCGATATGGACGTTTACAGTTTCTGGTTGACTGGAAGGGTTACGGTCCGGAGGAGAGATCCTGGGTTTTCTCTGAAGATGTTCATGCTCCAAGACTGGTACAGAAATACTTCTCCAAAAATCCTGACAAGGTTCAAAGGTGTTCGGAGACCACCCGTAGAAGAGGGGGTACTGTCACGAACCGGTCTCTCACCTTTGCGGGTTCTGGGGTTCATCCGTTGCCAGTGCGGTTGCTCGCGGTGCTGTGCGCCCGTGTGGGGACACGGCGTGATCAATGGCACAGGTAATGCAGAGTCTGGGAACTGTGAGTGCGGGGACCAAATGGCCTAAGGCACTGCGGTGTGTCTGCTGTGTAGGAGGTGGCCATGTTGGAGACCAAATAGCTAATACTGAGCACTTGTGAAAACACCTGTGGGCAGGTGTAAGCCAATCCCGTGCTTGTGCTGCCTTTAAGTAGGCTGGGATTATGTCACTCTGGGCCAGTGCTTTGTTGTATCAAAGCTGTGCTCTAGCTCTGAGCTCTCTCCGTGCATTCCTGTGTGATTCCCGTGGTCCAGATATCGCCTCCGTTCCCAGAGGTCCGTCTGCAGCCTTCACTGCTGAAAGATCTACCGGCTCTCTGCTGTGCTGTCAGTTAATTGCACTCCTATTGGAAATAGTTGGATTCCCAGTGTCCTGCATGAGGTTACCTTGTCAGTCTGCCTATCATTCAAAGTCTGGAGGATTCTGTTTCTCTCAGCTGTTCGTTTGTTCAACTCTGCATTTAACCCATTCATCACCTTGTCATCTACTACAGTTTCACAGTGATCTCCGGAACCCGCAAGTAACCCAATTCAGAACTTTTTATTTGTTATGTTGTCATTACAAGGATAATTCTTCACAGTCTCTCAGTTAACTCTCAAAACTCCATTGCGAACCCTTACAGTTATTTCTTCATGTCTGCATTAACCAGTTAAAACACATTCTGCAGTTCAGCATCAAAGCTTGTTTATATTTGGACAATTCTACATTTATTCATCAGCTTGTTTTGCATACAGTTTCATGAACATTTCTTTTATTTATCTTTGAGTGTTATCCTGCATATTGTTTCTGCCATTCCTGCAATACTTCAGTATAATATGATGATTAACAACTTGCCATTTAACACCTTACTGAATTGTTATTTCTAATAAAATATGAAACGGAACTTCCTTCGTCCTCCCTGCTTTCATTTCCCACCAGCACCTACACCTGTGGTTGGTTCAGGGTTTACGGATTCACAAAAACACCCGGACCTGACAGCTCCATAGTGTATTATACCAGTTTCATTCTGCTGTAACATCTACTGTATTGAACTATTTGTTGGCATTAAACATCATCTGCCTCAAGAAGATTGCTTCATCTTGTGACCTACAGGACTATGCCAAACATAGCCCCGTTCTTCGGCTGTCCAGGGTGTAACCAGCATCTCCAAGTTCCGCCTTCCGCCAGCTACCGGTAGAGGCCTAGTCAAGAACTAGTGGGGATTCATCAACACCACACAGGTGTGGTAAGGCAGTGTGTCGGCACATACAGAGCAGAACCGTGGTTCCAAACGCCACGGCAGGTTAGGAGTTTGGTGGTGGCAGCATAAACCCACCCATGGCGCAGTGGGTGGAGTCAGTAACAGGCGGTTACTGATGGTAAGCGGGAATCCCCTATGAGGCCAGGTCCCGTGTGACCTAAACATCCATTCTGTGCACTGGGGACGAGATGCAAAAGCGGTGAGGGCTTTCGTACGGGACGTCCGGTCTCAGCCACGATTCGTGGGTCAATCGCGTAGGCGTCAGGCCAAAATGACATGATTTTAATTGAATCATTTTATATTTGCCCGCGAATTGACCCGCGGATCACTGCATTTTGCTGCGTGGGATGGGGCTTAATAAAACAGTGCTCCATCTCTTCATCTGTCAGGGGAGGCTTCTGGGTACTCAGAGCACCCCCTGAGTGTGCCACTGTGACAGGTCGCATAAGATATGACCACATCAAGTTAAACCCAGCCTGGTGTGATTGCATCTGATGTGACTTATCCAGGCATGTGGTTAAGTTTTCATCCAAATCCATCCAGTGGAAGGCCCAGAACAGGCTTACTGGTTTAAAATTATTATTGATCTTTACTCACCGCTTTGGACTTCTGACCTTAGCATTGGGTCCACTGTTTCTGCTTCTGTTTGGTTTCCGATACATAAAGTTTGACAAAATGTCCAGGTCACAGCACCTTGTGCGGCACACAGGGCAAATGCTGTTCATCTGTAGCCATTGTGTCAGGCAAGAAACATAGAAGGTATGGTGGCAGGATGATACAGCCATTTCCATTCCAACTTCAATGTCAGACTTGCAGATGGTGCAGTACTCTACTTCATCTCTTTCTGCAACAATGCATCTGGTGTACAATGGGAATACTGGGCGGAATGGGCCTCAGGATGTTCTCCAGCCTCAGGAGTTCTTCTCTCAGTGCAGCTGCCCGATTTTCACTGGCACTGGGCTCATTTCTTCCACTTCTCAATAATGGTCTAGCTCTTCCTCTTTCTGATGATGGTCCAGATCTTCCTCTTCCCGATGATGGCACAATTCTTCCTGATGATGGTCCAGCTCTTTCTCTTCACAATGATGGTCCTGCTCTTCCTCTACCTGATGATGGTCTTTCATTGGATGGTCTGCGGCATCCTGACCTCGGCCATGTCTCGCTGATGTTATGGGATGTTCCTTCATTTCCAAGCAGCTGTGCTAATTCACTTTGGCTCATTGTAGCTGGTGACAGTACCTACACAAAAAAAATTTTAAAAAGGGAAAGAAAAACACAGATGTGATTGTACGCTGAGATCCGGTCACCGGTGAATCGTTGGCAGCAAATTCTAGTGAGTAAACGTGATCTCTCTTGGGAGGTTCTTTCTCATTTGTCAGCAGCAGCTTCAACTCAAGAAATGCCAATGATATTGCTGTGTGCTGGGGATTTATACCATGGAGAATTCAAATGTGGCATGTGGGTGGCAGTTGGTGATGGCTGTGCTTCACATCTGCAGCATCTTCCCACTGATATTACACAGTGATACATGTGGGAAATGACATGTTAGTGTTGAGGAGTCATTACACTAAGAACAGGGTGGTTTGGGGCATCTACTGAAATCATCTGATTTCTGCTGCTGACCCAGTGAGTTCAACTGTAATTGCTGCTACCATCCCTACTTCTCCTTTGGTTATCTCTGTGGCCTCTTTTATGACAGTTGCTAACATTATAACATTATATGGGATGGATGGATGGATGGATGGATGGATGGATCTAAAATTGTGTGTTTTAATTACAGAAATCCCTCTTAAAGCGATTGGTCACAATAGATCACATGACCATGACAGCAACACATCACTGCCTCATTATTTTATTCACTCACACTGTTATCCAGTTACATGTTTATTCATTAAAAATAAATTAAAATGAAAATCCTGATAGCCGATCTGATGCCCGCCTTGGGTAGTTAAAGTAGCCAGGTCCCTAAAAAATCTATGTAAAAATTATGTGACAGAGTAGGACTTGCAGTTAAATTGGGTCCCGTGGAGTGGGTCGCAAGCACACATGCATTGTACAATTCATAAACCAAAACCCCATTGTTTATTCAGATGTATACTAAAGCATTAAGGCGAATGAAGCTGCCAAGAGGAGGGTTCTCTGTATATGTGTGTATATCCCATCTGCGATGGGTCTTTATATTCACAAGAGGTATTAAATAATGTTGCGATAGCCCTATAAGGGATTTATGACTATCATATAAGTATTGGTTGTGATTCATGCTTAAGACGCATACCTGCTCCAGTGATGATATAGAACACTGGGACAGGGCTGCTTCCAGTAATTAGGTAATCAAATCATTAAGGTAATTGATTTTGTGCTATATAAGGGAGCCCATGGAGGCAGATGTCAGTATGCTGCTCTTTGGTGTGCTGAACAGATGTCTCCTGTGGTGGTCTTGAGAAAGACTCTGCGAAGCCGAAACGTCGACATGTATGTGATGACTTCAATGGTCTAAATAAAACTTTCTCTCTATGGAAACGGATTGGCGAGTGCCCTCTATTTGAGATCCTCAGTAGGGTCTTGAAGATAACCTGGTATATGTGGAAGTCTATATAGGCCTCCTTGTGGTGCACCCCACTGATGACTGTGATATAGCTGTCAGTGCGGACATATACAATGCAATATATATATATATATATATATATATATATATATATATATATATATATATATATATATATATATATAATAAGATTTTACTTACCGGTAAATCTATTTCTCTTAGTCCATAGTGGATGCTGGGGACTCCGTAAGGACCATGGGGATAGACGGGCTCCGCAGGAGACATGGGCACTTTAAGAAAGAATTTAGGTTCTGGTGTGCTCTGGCTCCTCCCTCTATGTCCCTTCTCCAGACCTCAGTTAGAGAACCGTGCCCGGAAGAGCTGACAGTACAAGGAAAGGATTTTGGTAATCCAGGGCAAGATTCATACCAGCCACACCAATCACATCGTATAACCTGTGATAAACTTACCCAGTTAACAGTATGAACAACAACAGAGCATCAGGTCAACCCTGATGCAACCATAATATAACCCTTATTGCAGCAATAACTATATACAAGTATTGCAGAAGAAGTCCGCACTTGGGATGGGCGCCCAACATCCACTACGGACTACGAGAAATAGATTTACCGGTAAGTAAAATCTTATTTTCTCTAACGTCCTAGTGGATGCTGGGGACTCCGTAAGGACCATGGGGATTATACCAAAGCTCCCAAACGGGCGGGAGAGTGCGGATGACTCTGCAGCACCGATTGAGCAAACACAAGGTCCTCCTCAGCCAGGGTATCAACTTGTAGAACTGTGCAAAAGTGTTTGAACCTGACCAAGTAGCCGCTCGGCACAGCTGTAATGCAGAGACCCCTCGGGCAGCCGCCCAAGAAGAGCCCACCTTCCTAGTGGAATGGGCCTTAACTGATTTTGGCAGCGGCAATCTAGCCGCAGAATGAGCCTGCTGAATCGTGTTACTGATCCAGCGAGCAATAGTTTGCTTTGAAGCAGGAGCACCAAGCTTGTTGGAAGCAGACAGGATAAACAAAGACTCTGTTGTCCTGACCCTAGCCGTTCTGGCTACATAACCTTCAAAGCCCTGACCACATCAAGCAACTCGGAATCCTCCAACTCAGTAGTAGCCACAGGCACCACAATAGGTTGGTTCATATGAAAGGATGAAACCACTTTCGCCATAAATTGTGGACGGGTCTGCAATTCTGCTCTATCCGCATGGAAAACCAGATAAGGGCTTTTATGTGACAAAGCCGCCAACTCTGACACACGCCTAGCCGAAGCCAAGGCTAGTAGCATGACCACCTTCCACGTGAGATATTTCAACTCCACCGTTGTGAGTGGTTCAAACCAGTGGGATTTCAGGAAACTCAACACCACGTTAAGATCCCAGGGTGCCACTGGAGGCACAAAAGGGGGCTGAATATGCAGCACTCCTTTTACAAACGTCTGAACTTCAGGTAGAGAAGTCAACTCCTTTTGAAAGAAAATGGATAGGGCCGAAATTTGGACCTTCATGGAACCCAATTTTAGGCCCAAATTCACTCCTGACTGCAGGAAGTGAAGGAAACGGCCCAGCTGGAATTCCTCCGTAGGGGCATTGCTGGCCTCATACCAAGCAACATATTTTCGCCATATACGGTGATAATGTTGAGCTGTCACGTCTTTCCTAGCCTTTATCAGCATAGGAATGACCTCATCCGGAATGCCTTTCTCTGCTAGGATCCGGCGTTCAACCGCCATGCCGTCAAACGCAGCCGCGCTAAGTCTTGGTACAGACAGGGCCCCTGTTGCAACAAGTCCTGTCTTAGGGAAAAAAGGCCACGGGTCCTCTGTGATCATTTCTTGCAGATCTGGATACCAAGTCCTTCGTGGCCAATCCGGAACAATGAGTATTGTTCTCACTCCTCTTTTCCTTATGATTCTCAGCACCTTGGGTATGAGAGGAAGAGGAGGAAATATAGACCGACTGGAACACCCACGGTGTCACCAGGGCGTCTACAGCTATCGCCTGAGGGTCTCTTGACCTGGCGCAATACCTCTGTAGTTTTTTGTTGAGGCGGGATGCCATCATGTCCCCTTGTGGCAGTTCCCACCGTCTCGCCATCTGTGCGAAGACTTCCTGATGAAGTCCCCACTCTCCCGGCTGGAGGTCGTGTCTGCTGAGGAAGTCTGCTTCCCAGTTGTCCACTCCCGGGATGAACACTGCTGACAGTGCGCTTACGTGATTTTCCGCCCAGCGAAGAATTCTGGTGGTTTCCGCCATCGCTACCCTGCTCCTTGTGCCGCCTTGTCAGTTTACATGAGCCACTGCGGTGATGGTGTCTGACTGAATCAGAACCGGTTGGTCGCGAAGCAGGGTCTCCGCTTGACGTAGGGCGTTGTATACGGCCCTTAGTTCCAGGATGTTGATGTGAAGGCAAGTCTCCTGACTTGACCACAGACCTTGGAAATTTCTTCCCTGTGTGACTGCTCCCCACCCTCGGAGGCTTGCATCCGTGGTCACCAGGACCCAGTCCTGAATGCCGAATCTGCGGCCCTCGAGAAGGTTTGCACTCTGCAGCCACCACAGGAGAGACACCCTGGCCCTAGGGGATAGGGTGATTAACCGATGCATCTGAAGATGTGATCCGGACCACTTGTCCAGTAAGTCCCATTGAAAGGTCCTCGCATGGAACCTGCCGAAGGGAATGGCCTCGTATGATGCCACCATCCTTCCCAGGACTCGAGTGCAGTGATGCACTGACACCTGTTTTGGTTTTTATAGGTTCCTGACCAGTGTCATGAGCTCCTGAGCTCTCTCTATCGGGAGATAAACCCTTTTCTGGTCTGTGTCTAGAATCATGCCTAGGAAAGGTAGACGAGCCGTAGGAACCAGCTGCGACTTTGGAATATTTAGAATCCAGCCGTGTTGCCGTTACACTTCCAGAGAAAGTGCTACGCTGATCAGCAACTGCTCTCTTGATCCCGCTTTTATGAGGAGATCGTCCAAGTATGGGATAATTGCGACCCCTTGCTTCCGCAGGAGTACCATCATTTCCGCCATTACCTTGGTAAATATTCTCGGTGCCGTGGAGAGACCAAACGGCAACGTCTGAAATTGGTAATGACAATCTTGTACCACAAATCTGAGGTACGCCTGATGAGGTGGATAAATGGGGACATGAAGGTATGCATCCTTTATGTCCAGAGACACCATAAAATCCCCCCTTTCCAGGCTTGCGACGACCGCTCTCAGCGATTCCATCTTGAACTTGAACCTTTTCAGGTATATGTTCAGGGATTTTAAATTCAATATGGGTCTGACCGAACCGTCCGGTTTCGGGACTACAACATGGTCGAATAATAACCCTCTCCTTGTTGAAGGAGGGGAACCTTGACCACCACCTGTTGAAGATACAATTTGTGAATTGCAGTTAACACTATTTCCCTCTCGTGGGGGGAAGCCGGCAGGGCCGTCGGTGAGGGGGCATCTCCTCAAAGTCCAGCTTGTATCCCTGAGACACAATATCTATTGCCCAGGGATCCAACAGGGAGTGAACCCACTTGTGGCTGAAATTCCGAAGACGTGCCCCCACCGGGCCTAGCTCCGCCTGTGTAGCCCCAGCGACATGCGGTGGATTTTGTAGAGGCCGGGGAGGACTTCTGTTCCTGGGAACTAGCTGTGTTGTGCAGCTTCTTTCCTCTGCCCCTGCTTCTGGCAAGAAAGGACGCACCTCGGACTTTCTTGTTTCTTTGTGATCGAAAGGACTGCATTTGATAATGTCGTGCTTTCCTAGGCTGTGCGGGAATATAAGGCAAAAGATCAGAATTACCAGCTATAGCTGTGGAGACCAGGTCCGAGATCCCTTCTCCACACAATCCTCAGCCTTGTAAGGCAAACCTTCCATATGCCTCTTAAGTCGGCATCACCTGTCCAATGCATGTTCCCCAGGACACGTCAAGCAGAAATCGACATAGCGTTGACTCTAGAACCCAGTAGACTAATGTCTCTTTGGGCATGTTTTATATATATATCTAAGACAGCATCTTATATATATATATATATATATATATATATATATATATACATACTAGGGTCTCAATCTCTGCTGATAAGGTATCTGTCCACGCTTGTAAATGGACTTCAAAGTACTTTTACTGCATGCTATCTGCAGGATCCCTGAGGATAGCTGTTAAGTCAGCGCTACCTTTTGGGCAAACGTGACACCCTAGGGGAAGATTCCCATTGTATCCTGGCCCTAGTAGGGAAAGGATACTCCCTGAGAATTCTTTGTGGGAAACTGCAGTCTCTTGTCTGGAGATTCCCGCTCTTTTTCTTCATGAGAGGAGGGAAATTTACCTTTCTTCCCCTTAAACATGTGTACCCTTGTGTCAGGGACAGATGAGTCATCAGTGATATGCAAAACATTTTTTTATTACAATAATCATATATTGAATACTTTTCTGCCATTTTGGCTGTAACTTTGCATTATCGTAGTCGACACTGGAGTCAGACTCCGTGTCGATATCAGTGTCTATTATTTTGGATAGTGAGCATTGAGAGACTCTGAAGGTCTCTGCGACATAGGGACAGACATGGGTAGATTCCCTGTCTGTTCTCTAATCTTTTGTGCAATAAATTTACCTTAGCACTTAATTTCACATATCCAAACAGGTGTCGGCGTTGTCGACGGAGACACCACTCACACACATATTTGCTCCATCTCCTCCTTAGGGGAGCCTTTTACCTCAGACATGTCGACACACACGTACCAACACACCACACACTCAGGGAATGCTCATCTGAAGACAATTCCCCCACAAGGCCCTTTGGAGAGACAGAGAGTATGCCAGCACCCACCCCAGCGCTATAAACCCAGGAATAACACAGTAACTTAATGTTAACCCAGTAGCTGCTGTTTATATTGATTTTTGTGCCTAATTATGTGCCCCCCCACCTCTCTTTTTACCCTCTTCTACCGTGTATCTGCAGGGGAGAGCCTGGGGAGCTTCCTGTCAGCGGAGCTGTGGAGAAAAAATGGTGCAGGTGAGTGCTGAGGAAGAAGCCCCGCCCCCTCGATGGCAGGCTTCTTTCCCGCTTAAATATACATTTTCTTGGCGGGGGCTCATACATATATACAGTGCCCAACTGTATATATGTGTACTTTTGCCAAAAGAGGTCCATATGCTGCCCAGGGCGCCCCCCCGCCCCCCCCGCCCCCCCCCCCTGCGCCCTGCACCCTTACAGTGACCGGAGTATGTGAGGTGTGTGGGAGCAATGGCGCACAGCTGCAGTGCTGTGCGTTACCTCAGTGAAGAACGGAGTCTTCTGCCACCGATTTCAAAGTCTTCTTGCTTCTCATACTCACCCGGCTTCTGTCTTCCAGCTCTGCGAGGGGGATGGCGGCGCGGCTCTGGGATCGGACGACGAGGGTGAGATCCTGTGTACAATCCCTCTGGAGCTACTGGTGTCCAGTAGCCTAAGAAGCAGGACCTAGCTTCAGAGAGTAGGGCTGCTTCTCTCCCCTCTGTCCCACGATGCAGGGAGTCTGTTGCCAGCAGAGCTCCCTGAAAATAAAAAAAACAAAATACTTTCTCACAGCAAGCTCAGGAGAGCTCACTGAAAAGCACCCAGCTCATCCGGGCACAGTATCAAACTGAGGTCTGGAGGAGGGACATAGAGGGAGGAGCCAGAGCACACCAGAACCTAAATTCTTTCTTAAAGTGCCCATGTCTCCTGCGGAGCCCGTCTATCCCCATGGTCCTTACGGAGTCCCCAGCATCCACTAGGACGTTACAGAAATATATATATATATATATATATATATATATATATATATATATAATATGCACAGAATTATAGACTATTTCAAGAAAATGGATTTGGGCACAAATCCTTTTATCCCACATTCATGCACTTAACTTGAGAGCTCGTTGTTATTCAGTTACAATACCCTTGATTGAATAGCACATTTCAATATACTGCCACACCCAGGATTCAAACTTATAATCTGTTGAAATCTAATCAAACACCCTACTCATTGAACTATTTGATCCACTATATGAAGCTACTGGTATTTAATCAGCTTTGCAATTGAGCAGATCTATGTAGTGTGAAGCCACACACTACATAGATCTGCTCAGCTGCAATACTGATAATTTTTTCACAAAGTAAAAGGCCCATACATGCTAAACGAGTCCACGCCACCGCCAATATCGGCGATATTGGCGGCGGTGGGGACCCGGCGACGTGCTGGCATCGGCAAGTGCATACACATGGGAGTGCGCATCGTTAATGACATTGAGTGTACACACAAAACGAGATTGTAAAAGATTTTGCTCAGATTGGCCCTTCTACCTTTTACTTTTTCGTGTAGTGTGTATGGGCCTTAAGCTTCAAGACACTGTGGTGTCGAAACATGTTGGAGGAGTGAAGGAGGAGATTGTCACCATTTACCAGGAGCAGTAGCGGATCTTGCCACGGGCAAGCAGGACTTTTGCCCGGGGCGCCGCCTTCCGGAGGTCGCCGGCGCCATCCGGAGGGCGCCGCACCACGGCAAGATCCACTGCTGCTGTGCCCCCCGCTGCCGCTGCCTGCTGTCCGCTGTGAAGGGAAACTAGACGCTACGCGTCTAGTTTCCCTTCGTGGAGAGGACCTTTTCTGTAATGATGTGCGGTGCGCGTTGACGTCATCGCGCACCGCACAGCAAAGGTCCTCTCCACGAAGGGGACTAGGGAACTAGACATGTAGCGTCTAGTTTTCCTTCGTGGAGAGGACCTTTGCTGTGCGGTGCGCGATGACGTCAACGCGCACCGCACATCTTTCAGCGGCACTATTACTGTACAGGGGGCATAACTGACCACGCCCGCTGTACAAAGCCACGCCCCCTATGGCCGCCCGGGGCGCAAAAAGCGCCTGGACCGGCCCTGACCAGGAGATCACAGAAGGTTATCAGGATCTATATATACCCGGGTTCCATCTGCATCCTTGACTGTTTTGTAACTGACCATCTCATATATCTGGTATGGAGGCATTTTTCTCATTTTATGTAATAAAAATTTGTTTTAAATACTACACTATGAAGATTTTTATTATCTAACTTCCATTATTACCCCTGAGGGAATAAAAGAGACCTTGATAGGTCTGCTAACTACCTTATTTATGTAGTGTAAGCATCATCAGCTTCATTACACATTTGAGGTATATTTCTACCTATGGTGGAATCTAAAGATACCTTGGCAGGAGTCTAAGGCCCCATACACACTAGACAAGGAAATGAAAGCTCTCACTCAGAAGGGCCAATCTGAATGAGATCTTTCACAATCTCGTCCAGTGTGTACACTCAATATCGTTAACAATGCGTGCTCCCGCGCATCGTTAATGACCCCCTCCTTCGTCTGAACATGTACAGACATGGGAGGTCCTTGTTAATGACAGCCATGCTGCAGATGCTCACATCCCTGCTGGGCACTATGCGGCATGTCCTTGGGGCCCCTCTGATCTTTGGGGCCCGATACAGGTGTTCCCTTTGACCCTCCCTGTCACCGGCACTGACATGGGATATGTGAAATGTATACTTTGTAGGTATATATTGATCAAATTTGTGATTTCAAACTGACTTTATATATTTGGACTGATAGATTGGGATTTTTTTTTATCATTGACATACAGTATTTAATATATTTTATGTTTCTATTATGCTAACAGTGAACCAGTGGTGAGTTACATTTCAAAGGGTTTATTTATAAAAGCAATAAAGACCTTTTCTTATTACTGCACATTACTGTAAAAAATGTATTCAGCAATTGCTTTTGATACAGTAAGTCTTTGCCGAGACAGACCATTACCACTTGGTCTGTCACAGGATTATAAAATATATAAAGAGTGCGGTCATTTCAAAGTAATCTGCAGCAATATTTTTAAACTCTTATTGGAAATCGTTTTTGTTAGATTCCTAAGTGATATCAGGAGAATCTGATTTCATATTTTATCATTTTCTTTTATTGGTAAGACACCAGTGTCCTGCTTGGTGAGAACTGATGGTTTGTTTAAGATGTTGTTCTTTGAAAAGAGAAAAGGGTTTTGTTTTTAGTTTTACTATCAATTTCATACTTGGCTCCTAAAAAATAGGATTTTAATACCTACCGGTAAATCCTTTTCTCTTAGTCCGTAGAGGTTGCTGGGGATGCTTCAAGAACCATGGGGTATAGACGGGATCCGCAGGAGACATAGTCACACTTTAGGACTTTTATTGGGTGTGAACTGGCTCCTCCCTCTATGCCCCTCCTCCAGACTCCAGTTTAAGTAACTGTGCCCAGGGAGACGGACATTTCGAGGAAAGAATTTATTGTTAAACCACGGTAAGCATCTTACCAGCTCACACCTCAGTATGCCGCCGAACATGGCATTCAATAAAACATCCGACGGCATGAAGAATATGCAGCAATACGCTGACATAAAGCGTAACACAACCTGTGTGTGTAAACACAACCAATAACAGCATAACGCATGCCATGGCATGAACATCATCAGCAACAGACTGACTTAAACACAACACGCCAAGTGTGTAAACATACCCAATAACTGCAGATACAGTACGCATCCTCTACAGACTAAGAGAAAAGGATTTACCGGTAGGTATTAAAATCCTATTTTCTCATACGTCCTAGAAGATGCTGGGGATGCTTCAAGAACCATGGGGTTTATACCAAAGCTCTAGAACGGGCGGGAGAGTGCGGACGACTCTGCAGCACCGATTGACCAAACAAGAGGTCCACATCAGCCAGGGTATCAAACTTGTAACTTCGAAAAGGTGTTTGATCCCGACCAAGTAGCAGCTCAGTAAAGCTGTAATGCCGAGACCACTCGGCCAGCCACCCAGGATGAGCCCACCTCTCTAGTAGAATGGACCTTCACTGATTTTGGTAATGGCAATCCTGCCGTAGAATGATCCCGCTGAATCGTATTACAGATCCAGCGCGCAATAGTCTGCTTGGAAGCAGGAGCCCCAATCTTGTTGGGAGCCCATAGGACAAACATAGCCTCTGTTTTCCTAATATGAGCCGTTCTGGCGACATATATTTTTAAAGCTCTGACCACATCGAGAGACTTCGATTCCGCCAAGGTGTCAGTAGTCACTGGCACCACAATAGGCTGGTTTACGTGAAACCACTTTTGGCAGAAATTTCTGATGAGTTCTCAACTCCGCTCTATCAGCATGGAAGAATAAATAGGGCTTTTGTGAGACAAAGCCGCCAATTCAGATACCCGCCTTGCGGATGCTAAGGCCAACATCATGGCCATTTTCCAAGCAAGAAATTTTAATGCAACCTTATGTAAAGGTTCAAACCAATGAGATTTCAGGAACTGCAACAGCACCTTAAGATCCCATGGAGCCACAGGGGGCACAAAAGGAGGTTGGATGTGCAACACGCCTTTCAAGAAGGTCTGTATTTCTGGAAGGAAGGCCTTTCCTTCTGAAAGAAAACTGATAAGGCCGAAATTTGTACTTTAATGGAGCCTAACTTTAGGCCCGCCTCCACACTTGCTTGTAAAATATGGAGCAACTGCCCCAGCTGAAAATCCTCCGTTTTAGGAGCTTTCTTGGATTCACACCAAGACACATATTTCCTCCAAATACGGTGGTAACGCTTTTCCGTTACTTCTTTTCTAGCCTAAAGAAGTGTGGGAATGACTTCACTGGGAATACCCATCCGGGCTATGATCTGGCGTTCAACCGCCATGCCGTCAACGCAGCCGCGGTAAGTCTTGATACACGCACGGCCCCTGTTGTAGCAGGACCTCTCGAAGTAGAAGAGGCCAGGGATCTTCTATGAGCAACTCCTGAAGATCTGGATACCAGGCCCTCCTTGGCCAGTCTGGAACAAAGAGTATCACCTGAACCCTTGTTCCTCTTCTGATCTTTATCACCTTGGAATAATTGGAAGTGGAGGGAACACCTAGACCGCCTGAAACACCCACGGTGTCACTAGGGCGTCCACCTCTATTATTTGAGGGTCCCTTGACCTGGAACAATATTTTGGAAGTTTCTTATTGAGGCGAAACGTCAACATGTCTATTTGAGGAATTCCCGAATGACTTGACACTTCTGCAAAGACCTCACGATGAAGACCCCACTCTCCTGAATGGAGATCGTGTCTGCTGAGGAAGTCTGTTTCCCAGTTGTCTACACCCGAACTGAAGATCGCTGACAGAGCGTTTACATGCCTTTCCGCCCAGTGGAAAACTTTTGTGGCTTCTGCCATCTCCGCTCTGCTCTCCGATCCGCCCTGTCGGTTTACGTACGCCACTGCTGTATGTAGTCCAACTGAATTAAGACGGGCAGACCACCAACAAGATGTTCCAGAATGTTTATGTGCAGACAAGCTTTCTGGCTTGACCATTTTCCCTGGAAATTCGATTCCCCCTGAATGACTGCTCCCCGGCCCTGGAGACTTGCATCCATGGACCCCAGGATCCCATCGTGGATCGCGAACCTTCATCCCTCTAGGAAGAGAGAACTGAGCAGCCACCACAGGAGAGAAATTCTGGTCCTGGAAGATAAGATTATTTTCCGGACCACATGTCCAATTGGTCCCGCTAAAAAAACTCTCTGGCATTTAACCTGCTCACTGAATGGCCTCGTAGGCCGCAACTCTTTGTCATCAATGGAACGTATTGATGGATTGACACTGTTGTAGATCTGACCCGACTCTGGATCTTCAAAGTTCTTTCCATTAGAAGAAACTAACTCTCAACAGTTCTGTATCTAACATCTTTTTCAACGTCGACAACCGCGTCGTTGGGATCAACCGTGATTCTGGTAAGTTTAGGAGCCAACCACTTTGTTGAAGCTCCGTCAGGGATAAAACAACGTTTTGCACCACGTGTTTCTTACCCTCCCCGTACGCCGGAGAGCGTCCCAGTGCAGAGTAATAATGACTCTTTTACTATTGAAGAAAACCATCATACCGCCATCACTCCAGTGAACTGGCACTGACAATCCTGAATAGCAAAACCAGGTAAGCCTAATGCGGAAGAACCGTATTTAGACCCTCTTTCTCCTTAACAGATTGGAGATCCCTGCCCCGAGAGATTCCATCTTGTAGTTTAACTTCTTAAGTAGAAATTGTTTGGAATTGTTCCAACCGAGCCTTCCGGCCTCAGAAGCACAAAAAAGCTTGAATCACAGCTTTTATCCTTTCCTTTCTTTTTTTTTTTTTGTTTGACCGGGACAGCAGGGCAATGACCTGATCCTGACCCAACTCTTGTATGGCGTTGCATACTACCTCCCCGTCCAGAGGAGAATTGGAAAGGTTTATTTGAAAAATCAGTGAGGGTAATCGTCTGGAAACTCCAGTATGTCCCCCTTGGGACTCTATTCATTAAACTCACTGGTCCATGTCTGTTCCAGGACTGACTGAAGAGTATTAGACGTGGTCCCACCAGTGTGGGCTCCCGCAAGATAGACTCAGCGACAGGCGGTGGATGTGGTAGAAACAGAGGATGATTTCTGTTTCTGCAAACTTGAAAAGGCTGCTGATCTCTTACCTTTTCACCTTCCTCTACCTGCGAAATGACTGCATCCCAGAAAAATGCGTCACCAACCGTTGTGAGGAAACAAAGGTCAAGAAGGTAGACTTACCAGTGGTATCTGCCGAGATCAACTTAACAAAGCCATCCCCAAACCAGGTTTCACCTTCATAGGGAAGATACTCCAGTTCTTCTCGGAGTCAGCCTCAGCATTTCCTTGGTGAATCCACAACGCCCTCCTAGTCGAGACCACCATGGAAGTGGCTCGCGAAAACAAGAGTCCAATATCACTTGTAGTCGCATGGCAGTATGCTGCAATGATATAGACATGACTCAACTTAAGTTGCATACAACTACTCCCCCATGCGCATGTAATGCAAGCATAAACAACGTACATGCGGACACATAATTAGAGTATCACATATCTTCCTGCATACGATCCTTTGTGACAGGACCCCGTGCAGACCAGGGGGCGACTCCCACCTTCTATCCATTGAGAAGGACAAACCTTACCTCACCATTCATTAGAAATATCTTTATATACATACATACATACATACCTTCCAATGCACCTATACACACATATATCTATATCTACATATATATATATATATATATATATATATATATATATATATATATATATATATATATATATATATACACACACACATATACATACACATATATATTTTTCTTGTCAGGAACAGCAAGGTTACTACATTCTAGTGTGTATGAACAGGTACTGAATGCCAATTTTTGAGGATCTGATCAGGAAACATTATGGTCGACCTAAGAAAGATTTTCGAGTCGATCTCAGGGAGTAGTAACTGGGCAAAATAACATTTTTGCGCCCCTGAGGGGTCTGAGAGAAATCTATTCTACGAATATGACTCCCTCCATAATATTATCACGTCTGTGATCGTGCAACAGACCTATATAATCATACTGGCCCTCATTCCGAGTTGTTTGCTCGCAAGGCGAATGTAGCAGAGTTACACACGCTAAGCCGCCGCCTACTGGGAGTGAATCTTAGCTTCTTAAAATTGCGACCGACGTTCGCGCAATATTGCGATTACAAACGAGTTAGCAGTTTCTGAGTAGCTTCAGACTTACTCTGCCTGTGCGATCAGTTCAGTGCTTTTCGTTCCTGGCTGACGTCATAAACACACCCAGCGTTCGCCCAGGCACTCCCACCGTTTCTCCGGCCACTCCTGCGTTTTTTCCGGAAACGGTAGCGTTTCCAGCCACACGCCCCTAAAACGCCGTGCATCCGCCCAGTAACACCCATTTCCTGTCAATCACAATGCGAACGTCGGAGCGATGAAAATGCCGTGAGTAAACTTACTTTCTTCATAGTAAAGTTACTTGGCGCAGTCGCAGTGCGAACATTGCGCATGCGCACTAAGAGAATTCTCACTGCGATGCGATGAAAAACTCCGAGCGAACAACTCGGAATGAGGGCCACTATACATACATATTACATATAAGTATAGATCTATCATAATATCATGTCCATATCCACCCAGTCAGATATTGTTGGTGCCGACAGGGACACCCCCCACGTCTGTGTCTCCCATATAGTTTTCTCTTGGGAAAAATATACCTCTACTGACATGTTGACATATTTACATGTACACAGTACCATTAGGAGTCGACAGCACCGACATAGTCATTCCCTTTGTGGCAGAGCCCTCAGCCTCAAATATGCCGACACACGTGTACCAAACACCCACCGACATTACACTGGCTATAAGGGATAGACCCCAGTACATTCTGTCATGGAAACACAGAAGGGGTATATCAGCTCATTTTCCCCAGCGCCCATGATATAGTGTTTTTATTTCACTTTATATTACACCAAACCACTGTGCCCCCCCCCCCCCCCTTCGTTTTCCACTCTGATTCATGCAGCAGTGTTTAGGAAAGACCAGCGTCTCTGTGAGGAGAAAATGGCGCTGGATAGAGCTATGAGGGCTAAGCCACGCCCCCTCATCGGCGCGCTTCAGTCCCGCGCAAATCTACACATTATACTGGCGGGGGTCCTATATTTAATACACATTTTTGCCAGTTTACAACTTCAGTGTTCATGCTGCCCAGGGTGCCCCCCCTGCGCCCTGCACCCTGTCAGTGCCGCTGTGTGTGTGGGAGCATGGCGCGCAGCGCGACCGCTGCGGTACCTCAACACTGAAGTCTTCTGCCATCACTAAAGTCTTCTTTTCTTCTTTTACTCACCCGGCTTCTTTCTTCTGGCTCTGTGAGGGGGGTGATGGCGCTGCTCCAGGAACAAGCAGCTAGGCGTACCAAGTGATCGAACCCTCTGGAGCTAATGGTATCCAGTAGCCTAAGAAGCAGAGCCCTTGAACTCAGAAGAAGTAGGTCTGACTTCTCTCCCCTCAGTCCCACGAAGCAGGGAGCCTGTTGCCAGCAGGTCTCCCTGAAAATAATAAACCTAACATAAAGTATTTTCAGAGCAACTCAGTAGAGCTCCCCTGTGTGTGACCAGTCTCGCTGGGCACAGAATCTAAACTGGAGTCTGGAGGAGGGGCATAGAGGGAGGAGCCAGTTCACACCCAAAGTCTTAAAGTGTGCCTATGTCTCCTGCGGATCTCGTCTATACCCCATGGTTCTTGAAGCATCCCCAGCATCCTCTAGGAACGTATGAGAAATTGGGTGTCGCTCCTGTCTTCTGGAAGAGTGGGAAAGTCCCCCGGCCTGCCTGAATCCCCCTGTAATGCCCCCACGATTGTCAGCACCCCAACCCCCCCCCCACCCCCCCACACACACACACCACTCTCCAATGTGGATGGCCCAGAAGGTAGTAGCTCCTCCCCCTGCCTCACAATGCTGGTAATCTCGGCATTGCGTGGGGGGGTGGGCTGGCTGGCTACGATGATGTGGTCACATGGCACACCCGCTGTTCCACCCTCTACTTCACATCATTTTCGTTACCATTCCAAGAGCCAGATACTATCCGTGTTGTTGGGCATCAGTGGCCTATGTGACAAAGCTCCATTACAGCCCAGTTCCGTCCCTTCAGACGCCAATGGAAATGTGCATGACTTTGCATCACTTATACTTGCGTACACTTAGTTTCAGAGCTGGCACAGTATAAAAATGCATCAAATACACACCAGAAGCAGGCATACTTTCAACTCTGCATCACCCCCTTTGTGTGTAATACTGAGTTTGACTTAGTATGGAAGATTTTTGACAAGTTTTAGTAATTTATAGAAATGGCTGCTTACTTTCTGTTAATTAGCCTTTTCAGATACACATGTCACATGGGTCCGGGGAATCTTTTGAAAAACATCATACCTAACTGGTTAACCCATTACAAAGGACAAGGGGGGTAATTCAGAGTTGATCGCAGCAGCAATTTTGTTAGCAGTTGGGCAAAACCATGTGCACTGCAGGGGGGGCAGATATGACATGTGCAGAGAGAGTTAAGGGGGGTACTCATGGAGCGATCGCTGCTTAAAATCTAAGCAATCTGACTAGATTGCTTAGATTTTAAGCAGCGATCACTCCGTGTGTACCCCTCACAGCAATAGCGATGCGCAACCCTGCGCATCGCTATCACTGGTGCGAGATTGGCCAATGCAGGCCAATCTAGCAGGTCGCTCACTTCACACACACACACCCCCCCCCCGTCTTCCCCCTGCACACTCAGCGGGGGGAGAGATGTGTGCTGAGCGGTTCGCTCAGCACACATATCTACCCACATCTGCAGGTGAGTACTGGCCTTTAGATTTGGGTGGGGTGTGTTCAATCTGAAATCTAAATTGCAGTGTAAAAAAAAGCAGCCAGTATAAACAATATAACCCACCCAAATCTAACTCTCTCTGCAAATGTTATATCTGCTCCACCTGCAGTGCACATGGTTTTGCCCAACTGCTAACAAATTTACTGCTGCAATCAACTCTGAATTACCCCCCAAAAAGAGGACAAGGTGCTCTATGACAGCCATACAAATGGAATGTCGAAAATTTAAGCGGAAGCAGAGCCAAAATTGTTTAAAAAAAAAAAAAAAGGTGTTGGTATAGAAATCAGAGATATGGAGGGTTATTCTGAGTTGATCGTAGATGTGCTAAATTTAGCACATCTACGATCATTTACTCTGGCATGTGGGGGGACGCCCAGCACAGGGCTAGTCCGCCCCACATGTCAGGCCCTCCCCCCTCCCCCCAGCATAGGTACAAAAGAATTGCACAGCAGCAATGCTTTTGTACCTCACGAGTAGCTCCCTGCCAGCGCAGCTCCCGCGGACTGGCAGGGAGCTACTGGCCGTGGGCTGGGTTGCAGCGGCTGCGTGTGACGTCACGCAGCCACCACGGCCCGCCCACCCACCCCTTTCCATTGGTCTGGACACACATCCGTTGTCCGGACCATGCCCCGCCAGCAGCGTTCTAACACCGTTGGCACGCTCACTCTCGCCCCGCAGCCGCCTCTGCCTGTCAATCAGGCAGAGGTGATCGCAGCCATTGAGGTGCTGACAGCATATCACTGGGCTCCCGGGATGCGCAAGCGCAATGCAGCCGCTGCACATGCGCACTACACACAGTAATTCTGACTGCGATTGCTGTCGCGATCCAGTCTGAATTACCCCCATAAATGGAATTACAAACTCAGTTGAGCAGAGACAGTTTCCAAAGGCTGAAATTACCTGTTATCACTTATCATATTATACTTTGGTGATGATAAGAGCAGTTCTAGTAAAATTGTGGAAAAATAGAAATGTTAGGACTGGTGACCCATTGAAAATGGATGTAGTAAAACATTACTTGCTGTCACAACTGCTAAAGGTGTTAGCCTTTAGGAATGTACAGTGTGGGTGTGTGTGAGTTCTCCAGTGCAGTCACCTTAATGTAGACAGCATATATCCTTCCTACCTCTATGTCTGTCTGTTTTTACCCAATTTTGTTCTATTACTGTTGTTCTAACTGTAAAGCGCAACGGAATATGCTGCGCTATATAAGAAACTGTTAATAAATATATCAAATTTATCTTTCCAGGATGCTCCTCAGTGGATTCATGCAGAGGAATATATGGGTCTTTGGGCACAGCCTCACTGATACAGTATCACTGACATTACCCTATATAGGTCCTGAATTAGGATTGGCTCCTTGTCTAAACAACATGGGTGTAGTAAATTTGCAGTCTTCTGTCTGAACCATTATTGGTATTATCCTCACTGCAACACCAATTCAACTTTTCTTTTTCATTTACAAAACAGTGACATCTTCCTTAACATCAGACTGTTCCTGATACTAATGTCTCTGACAAGTAGTCAGCTGCTGCCTAGTCATGCTAGTTTGACGTCCATGTCATGTAGTCATCAAATGTCATGCTTTCTTGTCCTGGTGAAGACTGTGGTGCTCATTAGACAATACACCTACCCAGTACAAAGGGAGTTTACATCTTCTTACGCTATTGTTTTACACCTCGGAAAACAGATCAGTTCTTCCTGGACTGCAATATCAGACTACTTACTGTCAAAATTAGTTTAAAACATGTGACTTCTCTCTACTCTCTTCTCTTATGTCACTATGTATAGACAGTGAATTCCGTAAAATAATAAATATAATAGTAATAATAATACTAATAACATTAAAATAATAATAAAAATCTAGGTCTTAGAAAGGCTGTATAGAATTGAGCATGATGATTAAGCATACACATCGCTAAATACTTGGACCTTATTGACACGAGACCCTGTCCCGTATCCACCAGTGACGTGCGGTGGGGTGAGGCAGGTGAGGCAAAGCCTTTCCTGCCATACTAATGTTTGTGCCAACGTACCCTTTGGCTGATATATTGCATGTAAATCTGGCTCTGGTGCTAGCCAGTGGCTCCTAAGCCATTTAGCTCACCGCACGTCCCTGGTATCCACTAACAAGTAATAGCACTGGGTGTGCTACTTTGCATCACATTTATAAGAATTGTTGCTTTCTGATTGCTGACCCCTTGCCTGTATTGCCTACTCTGGGCCTAATTCAGATCTGATCGCAGCAGCAAATGTGTTAGCTAATGGGCAAAACCATGTGCACTGAAGGGGGGGGGGGCAGAGAGAGTTAGATTTGGGTGGGTTATATTGTTTCTGTGCAGGGAAAGTAATGGCTGCTACACTGCAATTTAGATTTCAGTTTGTACATACCCCACCCAAATCTAACTCTCTGCACATGTTATATCTGCCTCCCCCTGCAGTGTACATGGTTTTGCCCAACTGCTAACAAACTTGCTGCTGCGATCAGATCTAAATTACCCCCTTTGTCCATTAATATTATGGGGCTTATGCCGGGTACTCACTGGCCGATGTGTGCTGTGTACCTGGTGATCTCGTTAGCAACGGCACCCAGCGGCAGGGCAAACATTGGCAACTGCATACACACTTGCCGATGCCACCAATGATGAAAGACGTGGGGGGGGGGAGTAAAGGTCATGCTGCATTAAGCAGCATGGCCCTCGCTGGCTATAACTGCCGTCGGATGATGCGTGTGAGTGATCTCATTGTCAGCAACATAGTGCATACACAGTAGACAATATTGTGGACTATGTGTCGGGATCGGGCACATCGGCCACTATATCATTTAGTGTGTACCCAGCTTTAGTCTGAGTCAGACAGATCTCTTTGCACAGTTGCAAATAGCGATCCATATTTACACATTTTTGCATATATCTGTCATAATCTGAGTTGGAAGAATCTTTGCTGGATCTGTCTTTTTGTGCAATGGGCATTAGGGACGGGAACTGGATGGTGACAATGCAGTCGCACAGAGTTGTTCTATCATGTGGAGTGTCATGGTCATGTAAATGTAGTTACTTACTAGATGGATCTCTTGCACCTATAATGTGGATTTTGCAAGTGCCAATATTAATGATGACCGTTGTGGCTATGGATGGAAAAACTGTGGATGGAGCAGCTTCCCACTTAAAGCCGCACAGAATTTCGCAATAGCCCTATGGAAACTCACATTAGAATAAAGTAGTAAATCAGGCTTCCGCTGCATCAAGCAAAACCAATTATGTAAAGTGACAAGCAACTTTTTATTTATATTTTAATTGCTCAAATGAAAGGTCCTAAAACTGTTTTTTTATATTATAAATCAGTTTGGTTACTACAAAGTAGTTAATAAAATCTTAGATTGGATTTGAGAAAATAGAAAATACTTTTAATGAGTCAGATTGATAGGTGGACGCAGAAGTGCCCGCCGCTGTGTGTAATGGTGGTTGCCCATCTGTGACTTTGTGGTACCCTGTGGTTTAGTAGGTGCATTGAGTACAAATTGGCAGTACCTGGTTCTTGGTCAGCTTCTCAGCTGAGATACTCTCTTGCTGTACCATACCCTGGCAGAGAGGTAAGGACAGTACCCAGAACAGATGAAAATAGAAATTATTTGGATGGTATGTACAAGAATTGTGGTATTTATTATGCAAACCAGTACAGCTCAATTATTAAAGGATAAAGATAATGTAAATCCTATATAATAAAATAATCATGCTGCTCCTCTGCTCTATGGGGGAATTCAAATGTTTTACATGCAGACGGCGACTAGATGGTGCCCAACAAAGCAATTTAAGTGTTGCTCCATTTGGGCAAGCACAGCCACTGGTGCTGATATTACGGTTATGTTGTTCCATCATTTTGACATGCTGGTAACTTACGTATATAATAAAACTTACAATACTATGCATTACATTCTTCAAAGGACTTTATTTTAGTAGAGATAAACACTCCTAAGAGACACCTCTCACTCTAATCTCTCTCACTCTAACCTCGAAGTGTTTTCACTCAGTACTGATGTCTCCACCTAACAAAATGGCCGCCACAGCAGTTCTCACACTCGTCAGACCAACTGCCATCCACCAAATGCTGCTCCACTTCCATCAACTGTCTACAGCCGCCCAGCTAACCTATTATGGTGCCCCTCTCTGCTGGTGCATATGTAGAAAAGCACAATGCTGTGCAGCAGCCGTAATACCTCAAATATTGAGGGTACTACAACTTTATGCAAATACAGCTACAAAGTCCTTCCCTTGTGTGCATCCATGCATTTGAATGTTCAGGGACTGAGATGCCCACTTTCAGCATCCGTACATGGAGTAATACTGATTTGTGCATCCTATGGCAATTACAGTTTCTCAGCCCATGTATGGCCTCCTATGTGAGTGGTTGAGTGTCTGTGTATGCAACCACTTTCACTGACATGCCCGAGACACTCCCAGTACTCACATATAATACAGACTATCAATGTGCAAGATAATCAAAGACAAAATAAACTGAACACAATTGCGACTCCAAGAATGGTGTAAACAAACTTTATTGTACAGCTTCATGGCTTTTGACACGAGGGGGGCTCCCCAGGCCCAAATATTTCAAAGTCAACATATCTATATTTAAATACATTATTCCAACTGATATGAATAATTACCTCTGACAATATATTAATACTCCCATACAAACACACTAATGTTACAGTGTAAGGGAACACAGCAAGATCTCAGTGATTGCCATACAGTAAACAGAGCATCCCAGTAACTGGCATACATTTAATAAGAGCCGGCACCAGGCATAGCCAAAATAGGCAAATATCTAGGGAATTTGGAATGCCTAGGGTCACAAGCAGCTTCTGCCGATTAAAATGATATGCAGCATGCCTATATTCTGTGTGTGACTGCAGCTGTATCTGCATGTGAAATGCTACATTACAGTGTATTCCTGGAAATCACTGTAATGTAGCATTCTGTATGCAGATACAGGCACAGTCGCACACAGAATATAGGCATATTGCATATCATTTTAATCAGCAGAAGCTGCTTGTGCATCCTAGTCACATAGCAATGCAAATAAGATACCATTTCATCAAAAAAGGTGCCTGATGTTAGCAGAGCTGGCCAGGAACTGACAGTTGACTCTCCTGCTGCATGGCGTATTGAGGCAAGATGTATGAGGACATATCTGTATCCAAGCAGAGGCAGAGGTCACAGTGTCAGTGGCCGTGTGAGTGCTGTGTGCGGGTGGGTTGGTTGTGCAATAGTTTTTGACATATGTGTAAGTAGCATTATGTGTGTCATGTGTATAAATGCATTCATAATGTGCGGCATATGTGTAAGGGGCACTATGTGTGTCATTATGTGTTTAAGGGCATTAATAAATGCTGTCATAGTGTGAAAAGCGCATTATGTTTAGAAGGACATTAGTAATGTGTGTCGTATGTGTGTGGGCATTACTGTGTGGTATGTGTATAAAGGCATTACTGATGTGTGGCATTATGTGTATAAGGTGCTCTACTGTGTGGTGTAACATATAGAAAGCGCACTACTGTGTGAATAAAGAAAAATATGGTGTGGTGTAATGTGAATAAGGGGCAATTCGGTGTGATATAATGTGAATAAGTGGCACTACCTTGAGGAGTAACGCATATAAGGTAAAGTGGTACTACTGTGTGATGTAACGTAAATAAGGGACACTATCGCATGATATAACGTGAATAAAGTTGCACTACTATGTGGCGTAATTTGAATTGGGAAGTTGTGCCCCTTCCCAGCATGAACACTCCCCTTTTGGGCTGCACAATGAATGTGCACACTGTTCCTACTTAAAATATAGGGGGTAGGAGCACCAAAATGAGAACGGCTATAGGTGAGGGGTGATAGTGCTGGGAAAGGGGTGCAGGGTCAGAGGCGGAACTAGCGGCGGTGCTAGATGGCTCCAGCCAAAATCTTGCCTAGGGCATCATATTGGTTAGGGCCGGCTCTGCATTTAACAGAGCCTTCAGTGACCACAATACAGTACACACAGCATCTCAGTAACTTATACCATACAAAATAGAAATCATTTCTCTTTCTGCCATACAATACAGAGAGCATTTTTTGAGATTGCCATACAACTTTAAAGAGTAATTGTGAGACAACAATACAAAGAGTAGTTTTGACACCGACATAGAACACAGAGAGCATTTTTTTGACCACCGCACAAATAATCCTATTATTATTATTATTATTATTATTATTATCATCATCATTTATTTTTGGGGCCACAAGTGATTTCATATACAGGTTGAGAATCCCTTATCCAAAATGCTTGGGACCAGAGGTATTTTGGATATCAGATTTTTCCGTATTTTGGAGTAATTGCATACCATAATGATATATCATGGCGATGGGACCTAAATCGAAGCACAGAATGCATTTATGTTTCATATACACCTTATACACACAGCCTGAAGGTAATTTTAGCCAATGTTTTTTATAACTTTGTGCATTAAACAAAGTGTATCTACATTCACACAATTCATTAATGTTTCATATACACCTTATACACACAGCCTGAAGGTCATTTAATACAATATTTTTAATAACGGTGTGTATTAAACAAAGTTTGTGTACATTGAGCCATCAAAAAAACAAAAGTTTCATTATTTCACTCTCACTCAAAAAGTCCGTATTTCGGAATATTCCGTATTTTGGATATGGGATACTCAACCTGTACATAATATTTGCAACACCCTTCAGTAAAGCAAATCATGAAAACAAATGCATTCCTTAAATCTTTTTGGGGAAAACAAAAAAGACTGGAACAAATTAATGTTTTAAGTCAGGAGCAAAACACTTTGCAGAGTGAGAATTACTTAATGTTCCACATTTTTGTAAACTGTCCATGTTTCCTTTCCCTAGATTAGAAATAAAACACTTTGATAGCCAAACTATGCAAGCCAGACTGCTGCCAAGTTCACCTGTGTGTGGATTGCTCACAACATGAATTTAATTTAAATTACTATTCTGGTAACATGATTTAGAAATGACTTACTATGTCCTCATAAAACTTCATCCACACATTCTAAAAATGGGGCACTTTGTATAATTAAAAGCTGCTGTAAATCACACAAAATAAATTTCACTTCGCAAAGTAGAGAATAGAAAGGTATAATGTGAGCCTGTCATCCACACATCAAGAACAATTTTGGCATTTTAATGAGAAAAGAAGGGTTAGATAAGACAGACCACATCAGAAGGGTCATTCCTAAAAAGAAAAATATAATAAAAAATGTCCTACAGAGAGTAAATGACATGTTTTGAAGCAATTGGGGATGGGGGGGGGATGTAATAAGTAGTGATTTGCCACGGAAATTTTTCGGGTTTTGTGCTTTGGTTTTGGATTCGGTTCCGCGGCCGTGTTTTGGATTCGGACGCGTTTTGGCAAAACCTCCCTGAAAAATTTTTGTTGGATTCGGGTGTGTTTTGGATTCGGGTGTTTTTTTACAAAAAACCCTCAAAAACAGCTTAAATCATAGAATTTGGGGGTCATTTTGATCCCATAGTATTATTAACCTCAATAACCATAATTTCCACTCATTTTCAGTCTATTCTGAACATTTCATACCTCACAATATTATTTTTAGTCCTAAAATTTGCACCAAGGTTGCTGGATGGCTAAGCTAAGCGACCCAAGTGGCCAACACAAACACCTGGCCCATCTAGGAGTGGCACTGCAGTGTCAGACAGGATGGCAGATTTAAAAAATAGTCCCCAAACAGCACATGATGCAAAGAAAAAAAAGAGGTGCACTAAGGTCGCTGGATGGCTAAGCTAAGCATCACAAGTGGCCGACACAAACACCTGGCCCATCTAGGAGTGGCACTGCAGTGTCAGGCAGGATGGCACTTCAAAAAAATAGTCCCCAAACAGCACATGATGCAAAGAAAAATGAAAGAAAAAAGGAGGTGCAAGATGGAATTGTCCTTGGGCCCTCCCACCAACCCTTATGTTGTATAAACAGGACATGCACACTTTAACGAACCCATCATTTCAGCGACAGGGTCTGCCACACAACTGTGACTGAAATTACTGGTTGGTTTGGGCCCCCACCAAAAAAGAAGCAATCAATCTCTCCTTGCACAAACTGGCTCTACAGAGGCAAGATGTCCACCTCCTCCTCATCATCCGATTCCTCCCCCCTTTCACTGTGTACATCCCCCTCCTCACAGATTATTAATTCATCCCCACTGGAATCCACCATCTCAGGTCCCTGTGTACTTTCTGGAGGCAATTGCTGCTGGTGAATGTCTCCACGGAGGAATTGATTATAATTCATTTTGATGAACATCATCTTCTCCACATTTTCTGGAAGTAACCTCGTACGCCGATTGCTGACAAGGTGAGCGGCTGCACTAAACACTCTTTTGGAGTACCCACTGGAGGGGGGGGCAACTTAGGTAAAATAAAGCCAGTTTGTGCAAGGGCCTCCAAATTGCCTCTTTTTCCTGCCAGTATACGTACGAACTGTCTGACGTGCCTACTTGGATGCGGTCACTCATATAATCCTCCACCATTCTTTCAATGTTAACAGAATCATATGCAGTGACAGTAGACGACATGTCAGTAATCGTTGGCAGGTCCTTCAGTCCGGACCAGATGTCAGCACTCACTCCAGACTGCCCTGCATCACCGCCAGCGGGTGGGCTCGGAATTCTTAGCCTTTTCCTCGCACCCCCAGTTGCGGGAGAATGTGAAGGAGGAGCTGTTGACGGGTCACGTTCCGCTTGACTTGACAATTTTCTCACCAGCAGGTCTTTGAACCTCTGCAGACTTGTGTCTGCCGGAAAGAGAGATACAACGTAGGTTTTAAATCTAGGATCGAGCACGGTGGCCAAAATGTAGTGCTCTGATTTCAACAGATTGACCACCCGTGAATCCTGGTTAAGCGAATTAAGGGCTCCATCCACAAGTCCCACATGCCTAGTGGAATCGCTCTGTTTTAGCTCCTCCTTCAATATCTCCAGCTTCTTCTGCAAAAGCCTGATGAGGGGAATGTCCTGACTCAAGATGGCAGTGTCTGAACTGACTTCACGTGTGGCAAGTTCAAAGGGTTGCAGAACCTTGCACAACGTTGAAATCATTCTCCACTGCGCTTGAGTCAGGTGCATTCCCTCCTCCTTTGCCTATATCGTAGGTAGATGTATAGGCTTGAATGGCCTTTTGCTGCTCCTCCATCCTCTGAAGCATATAGAGGGTTGAATTCCACCTCGTTACCACCTTTTGCTTCAGATGATGGCAGGGCAGGTTCAGGACTGTTTGCTGGTGCTCCAGTCTTCGGCACGCGGTGGCTGAATGCCGAAAGTGGCCCGTAATTCTTCGGGCCACCGACAGCATCTCTTGCATGCCCATGTCTTTTTTAAATAATTCTGCACCACCAAATTCAATGTATGTGCAAAACATGGGACGTGCTGGAATTTGCCCAGATGTAATGCACGCACAATATTGGTGGCGTTGTCCGATGTCACAAATCCCCAGGAGAGTCCAATTGGGGTAAGCCATTCTGCGATGATGTTCCTCAGTTTCCGTAAGAGGTTGTCAGCTGTGTGCCTCTTCTGGAAAGCGGTGATACAAAGCGTAGCCTGCCTAGGAACGAGTTGGCGTTTGCGAGATGCTGCTACTGGTGCCGCCGCTGCTGTTCTTGCTGCGGGAGGCAATACATCTACCCAGTGGGCTGTTACAGTCATATAGTCCTGAGTCTGCCCTGCTCCACTTGTCCACATGTCCGTGGTTAAGTGGACATTGGGTACAACTGCATTTTTTAGGACACTGGTGACTCTTTTTCTGACGTCTGTGTACATTTTCGGTATCGCCTGCCTAGAGAAATGGAACCTAGATGGTATTTGGTACTGGGGACACAGTACCTCAATCAAGTCTCTAGTTGCTGTGAATTAACGGTGGATACCGGAAACACATTTCTCACCACCCAGGCTGCCAAGGCCTGAGTTATCCGCTTTGCAGCAGGATGACTGCTGTGATATTTCATCTTCCTCGCAAAGGACTGTTGGACAGTCAATTGCTTACTGGAAGTAGTACAAGTGGTCATCCGACTTCCCCTCTGGGATGACGATCGACTCCCAGCAGCAACAACAGCAGCGCCAGCAGCAGTAGGCGTTACACTCAAGGATGCATCGGAGGATCCCAAGCAGGAGAGGACTCGTCAGACTTGACAGTGACATGGCCTGCAGGACTATTGGCTTTCCTGTCTAAGGAGGAAATTGACACTGAGGGAGTTGGTGGTGTGGTTTGCAGGAGCTTGGTTACAAGAGGAAGAGATTTAGTGGTCAGTGGACTGCTTCCGCTGTCATCCAAAGTTTTTGAACTTGTCACTGACTTCTGATGAATGCGGTCCAGGTGACGTATAAGGGAGGATGTTCCTAGGTGGTTAACGTCCTTACCCCTACTTATTACAGCTTGACAAAGGCAACACATGGCTTGACACCAGTTGTCTGCATTTCTGTTGAAATAATTCCACACCGAAGAGGTGATTTTTTTTTGTATTTTGACCAGGCATGTCAATGGCCATATTCGTCCCACGGACAACAGGTGTCTCCCCGGGTGCCTGACTTAAACAAACCACCTCACCATCAGAATCCTCCTAGTCAATTTCCTCCCCAACGCCAGCAACACCCATATCCTCATCCTGGTGTACTTCAACAGTGACATCTTCAATTTGACTATCAGGAACTGGACTGCGGGTGCTCCTTCCAGCACTTGCAGGGGGCGTGAAAATGGTGGAAGGCGCAACCTCTTCCCGTCCAGTGTTGGGAAGGTCAGGCATCGCAACCGACACAATTGGACTCTCCTTGGGGATTTGTGATTTAGAAGAACGCACAGTTCTTTGCTGTGCTTTTGCCATCTTAACTCTTTTAAGTTTTCTAGCAGGAGGATGAGTGCTTCCATCCTCAGGTAAAGCTGAACCACTAGCCTTGAACATAGGCCAGGGCCTCAGCCGTTCCTTGCCACTCCGTGTCGTAAATGGCACATTGGCAAGTTTACACTTCTCCTCAGACGATTTTGATTTAGATTTTTGGGTCATTTTCCTGAGCTTTATTTTTTGGGATTTTACATGCTCTCTACTATGACATTGTGCATCGGCCTTGGCAGACGACGTTGATGGCATTTCATCGTCTCGGCCATGACTAGTGGCAGCAGCTTCAGCACGAGGTGGAAGTGGATCTTTCCCTATTTTACCCTCCACATTTTTGTTCTCCATTTTTTAATGTGTGGAATTATATGCCAGTAATAGATCAACGTATAATACTGGTGGTCACTGGTCAGCAAAACTCTGCACTGTACTCCTCCTATATAATACTGCTGGTCCCCAGTCCCCACAATAAAGCAGTGTGAGCACAGATATATGCAGCACACTGAACACCGATATGGAGCGTTTTTCAGGCAGACAACGTATACTGGTGGTCACTGGTCAGCAAAACTCTGCACTGTACTCCTCCTATATAATACTGCTGGTCCCCAGTCCCCACAATAAAGCAGTGTGAGCACAGATATATGCAGCACACTGAGCACAGATATGGAGCGTTTTTCAGGCAGAGAACGTATAATACTGGTGGTCACTGGTCAGCAAAACTCTGCACTGTACTCCTCCTATATAATAGAGATGTGCACTTGAAATTTTTCGGGTTTTGTGTTTTGGTTTTGGGTTCGGTTCCGCGGCCGTGTTTTGGGTTCGACCGCGTTTTGGCAAAACCTCACCGAATTTTTTTTGTCGGATTCGGGTGTGTTTTGGATTCGGGTGTTTTTTTCAAAAAAACACTAAAAAACAGCTTAAATCATAGAATTTGGGGGTCATTTTGATCCCAAAGTATTATTAACCTCAAAAACCATAATTTCCACTCATTTTCAGTCTATTCTGAATACCTCACACCTCACAATATTATTTTTAGTCCTAAAATTTGCACCGAGGTCGCTGGATGACTAAGCTAAGCGAACCTAGTGGCCGACACAAATACCTGGCCCATCTAGGAGTGGCACTGCAGTGTCACGCAGGATGGCCCTTCCAAAAAACCCTCCCCAAACAGCACATGACGCAAAGAAATAAAGAGGCGCAATGAGGTAGCTGTGTGAGTAAGATAAGCGACCCTAGTGGCCGACACAAACACCGGGCCCATCTAGGAGTGGCACTGCAGTGTCACGCAGGATGTCCCTTCCAAAAAACCCTCCCCAAACAGCACATGACGCAAAGAAAAAAAGAGGCGCAATGAGGTAGCTGTGTGAGTAAGATAAGCGACCCTAGTGGCCGACACAAACACCGGGCCCATCTAGGAGTGGCACTGCAGTGTCACGCAGGATGTCCCTTCCAAAAAACCCTCCCCAAACAGCACATGACGCAAAGAAAAAAAGAGGCGCAATGAGGTAGCTGTGTGAGTAAGATAAGCGACCCTAGTGGCCGACAAACACCTGGCCCATCTAGGAGTGGCACTGCAGTGTCACGCAGGATGGCCCTTCCAAAAAACCCTCCCCAAACAGCACATGACGCAAAGAAAAAAAGAAGAGGCGCAATGAGGTAGCTGTGTGAGTAAGATAAGCGACCCTAGTGGCCGACACAAACACCGGGCCCATCTAGGAGTGGCACTGCAATGTCACGCAGGATGGCCCTTCCAAAAAACACTCCCCAAACAGCACATGACGCAAATAAAAATGAAAGAAAAAAAGAGGTGCAAGATGGAATTGTCCTTGGGCCCTCCCACCCACCCTTATGTTGTATAAACAGGACATGCACACTTTAACCAACCCATCATTTCAGTGACAGGGTCTGCCACACGACTGTGACTGAAATGACGGGTTGGTTTGGACCCCCACCGAAAAAGAAGCAATTAATCTCTCCTTGCACAAACTGGCTCTACAGAGGCAAGATGTCCACCTCATCATCATCCTCCGATATATCACCGTGTACATCCCCCTCCTCACAGATTATCAATTCGTCCCCACTGGAATCCACCATCTCAGCTCCCTGTGTACTTTGTGGAGGCAATTGCTGCTGGTCAATGTCTCCACGGAGGAATTGATTATAATTCATTTTAATGAACATCATCTTCTCCACATTTTCTGGATGTAACCTCGTACGCCGATTGCTGACAAGGTGAGCGGCGGCACTAAACACTCTTTCGGAGTACACACTTGTGGGAGGGCAACTTAGGTAGAATAAAGCCAGTTTGTGCAAGGGCCTCCAAATTGCCTCTTTTTCCTGCCAGTATAAGTACGGACTGTGTGACGTGCCTACTTGGATGCGGTCACTCATATAATCCTCCACCATTCTTTCAATGGTGAAAGAATCATATGCAGTGACAGTAGACGACATGTCCGGAATCGTTGTCAGGTCCTTCAGTCCGGACCAGATGTCAGCATCAGCAGTCGCTCCAGACTGCCCTGCATCACCGCCAGCGGGTGGGCTCGGAATTCTGAGCCTTTTCCTCGCACCCCCAGTTGCGGGAGAATGTGAAGGAGGAGATGTTGACGGGTCGCGTTCCGCTTGACTTGACAATTTTCTCACCAGCAGGTCTTTGAACCCCAGCAGACTTGTGTCTGCCGGAAAGAGAGATCCAAGGTAGGCTTTAAATCTAGGATCGAGCATGGTGGCCAAAATGTAGTGCTCTGATTTCAACAGATTGACCACCCGTGAATCCTTGTTAAGCGAATTAAGGGCTCCATCCACAAGTCCCACATGCCTAGCGGAATCGCTCCGTGTTAGCTCCTCCTTCAATGTCTCCAGCTTCTTCTGCAAAAGCCTGATGAGGGGAATGACCTGACTCAGGCTGGCAGTGTCTGAACTGACTTCACGTGTGGCAAGTTCAAAGGGCATCAGAACCTTGCACAATGTTGAAATCATTCTCCACTGTGTCACGATCCGGGTATCTGGACGCCATTTCTTACCCATCAGATGCCTCCTAAGGCTGGCTCAGCGCTCCAGGACCGGATCCCATCTGTTATCCTGATGTGTACATTCCTGTATCCTCTCCTGTCACTCTGGGACGCTGTCACAGTAAACGCCATATTACACCTGGCATGGCGTCTCCCGCGGCCTCCGCCGCCGTCCCTGAACTTCTGCATGCAGAGTGTCTGAGTGGCGATTACGTCAGCCGCGGCCTCCGCTGTGTCCGCGTGGTTGGATGTGCATTTGTCAGCCTGGCGCCTCCTGTCTCCGGTGGCCGGCGCCGCCATTACTGTTTTCATTACCACATGGATTACAAACCAAACTTCCCTCCAAGTGTCTGCATGGGCGCAGCCATCTTGGATTCTGTCAGCTGATCATTTCCACCAATCTGTTCTCAGTATTGATAATCTGCATAATTGCCTAGCCAATCCCTTCCTTGCTGCAGGTATAAATACACTGTGCCTGAGCAAGGAAGGCGTCAGTGCTTTGGTTGTCAAACCTAGTTCCTGTTTGTCTCTCTCCTGTGATTGTCTTCCAGGTTCCAGCTCCTGTCTCAAGACTTCCACCATAGAGACCCGCACCAGCATTCCACCTGCGGTGTAGCCTGACTCTCCAATCCATTGTGGATTCATCTGTTTCCAGCTACAACATTACCTGCTTCCAGCTCAGCTTTCAGCAGAGTACAGCTTCCCTTAAAGGGCCGGTGTCCTTTCTACACTTTACCACTCTCCACCGGTATTATTATTTCTCCGCTCTCAAGTTCTACATTTCAGTTCATATTTCATCGCTCCCAAGTTCATCTATTATTTAACTGGTTCCAGCCAGTATCCACTCCGTGCTAACAACAGTCTGGTTCCAGCCAGTATCCACAGCAGCTGTTTTACCTTCAGCAACCCAGCTTTTCCTGGAACACCAGCTGGCACAATCCTGGGTTATCTCCATTGCTACAGTCGGGCCTGGTAAGGACTTTCCATCTAGAAGATCATAAGAACTATCTCACACTACCAGTGCCCTGTGGCTCCTGCCATCCTGTAGTACCCAGGAACTGTATTTATTATTTGCTGACTTTTACGTTTTCTTTTACTGCTGCTGTGTTGCGGAGTTGTCATAATAAACATCATTGACTTTTATCCAAGTTGTCGTGGTCACACCTTCGGGCAGTTATTATTCATGTTACTTACATGTCCAGGGGTCTGATACAACCTCCCAGGATCCGGTACATCTCAGCCCCTACAACTGAGGCTGCCTCCCGTCAGCTCAGGCCCTCAGTTGTGACAGTAAGCACTGACCTAATGAATCCAGCCGGAGACCAGGATCAAGCGGCCAGGCCGATGCAAGAACTGGCAGCCCGACTAGAACATCAGGAGGCTGCACAGGGCCACATCATCCGCTGTCTCCAGGATCTCTCTACTCGGCTGGATGGGATTCAGACAACTCTCCGTGGATCAGGCGCATCTGGTGCGTCAACCACAGTGACTCCAGCTATAACCCCACCCACCTTACCCATTTCTGCTCCACGTCTTCATCTTCCAACGCCAGCAAAATTTGACGGATCTCCAAGATTCTGCAGGGGATTTCTCAACAAGTGTGAGATTCAGTTTGAGCTACAACCTGGCAATTTTCCCAGTGACCGTACAAAAATTGCCTACATCATCTCTCTTCTCAGTGGCTCCGCCCTTGACTGGGCATCACCGTTATGGGAGAGGTCCGACACCCTGCTATCTTCTTACACTGCATTCGTGTCAACATTCAGGCGCATCTTCGACGAGCCAGGCCGGGTAACCTCAGCTTCATCCGAGATTCTCCGTTTACGCCAGGGGTCACGTACTGTAGGACAATATCTGATACAGTTCCAGATCCTGGCATCCGAACTGGCATGGAACGACGAGGCCCTGTATGCTGCATTCTGGCATGGCTTATCTGAGCTTATTAAAGATGAGTTAGCTACCAGAGACTTACCTTCTAAGTTAGATGAGCTAATCTCACTCTGCACGAAAGTTGATTTACGTTTCAGAGAGAGAGCAACTGAGCGTGGAAGATCATCTGCTCCAAAATCTTCTGCTCCTCCTCCTCGTCAACTGTCACCATCTAAAGATGAGCCCATGCAAATTGGCCGTTCCCGTTTAACTCCTGCTGAGCGCCGAAGACGTCTCTCTGAGTCTCTTTGTCTTTACTGTGCAGCTCCGTCTCACACCATCAATGCCTGTCCCGAACGTCCGGGAAAACTCCAAACCCTAGCTCGCCCAGGAGAGGGCCGGCTAGGAGTAATGATCTCCTCTCCATCTCCTCATGATTGTAATCTCCCAGTCTCGCTTCAAGTTGCTCAACGTTATTGGAACGTCATTGCCCTCCTTGATTCCGGAGCAGCTGGGAACTTTATTACTGAAGCCTATGTTAAACGGTGGTCCCTACCCACCGAGAGACTTCCTTCCTCCTTTTCCTTAACTGCCGTGGATGGCAGTAAAATTTTTGATACTGTTATTGCTCTAAGGACTCTACCAGTTCGTCTGAGAGTGGGAGTTCTTCATTCCGAACTTATTTCACTTTTAGTGATTCCAAGAGCCACACATCCTGTGGTCCTGGGCCTTCCATGGCTCCGTCTTCACAATCCTACAATTGATTGGACGACTACGCAAATCCTGGCATGGGGTTCCTCCTGTGCAGAGACATGTTTGTTTAAAGTATTGCCTGTCTGTTCTTCCTCCCCCAGGTCGTCTGATGTTCCACCTCCTCCATATCAAGATTTCACGGATGTGTTCAGTAAAGCTTCTGCTGATATCCTTCCTCCTCATAGAGAATGGGACTGCCCGATTGATCTCGTTCCAGGGAAGGTTCCACCTCAAGGCCGAACTTATCCGTTGTCTCTGCCTGAGACGCATTCTATGGAGGAATACATTAAAGAGAACCTAGCAAAGGGGTTCATTCGACCTTCTTCTTCCCCAGCCGGTGCAGGCTTCTTTTTTGTAAAAAAGAAAGATGGTGGTCTGCGGCCGTGCATCGACTACAGAGGTTTGAAAGACATTACCATCAAGAACCGTTATCCTTTACCCCTGATTACTGAGCTCTTTGACAGAGTTAGCGGAGCTACCATCTTTACAAAGCTGGACTTGCGAGGTGCATACAATCTCATCCGGATCCGTGAGGGTGACGAGTGGAAGACCGCCTTTAACACCCGTGACGGACATTATGAGTACCTCGTCATGCCCTTCGGATTGAGCAATGCTCCAGCTGTCTTCCAGCATTTTGTCAATGAGATCTTCAGAGACATTCTATACCGTCATGTCGTGGTCTATCTAGACCATGGGTCTTCAACCTGCGGCCCTCCAGCTGCTGTGGAACTACACATCCCAGCATGCCCTGCCACAGTTTTGATATTAAGGTATGCTAAAACTGAGGCAGGGCATGCTGGGATGTGTAGTTCCACAGCAGCTGGAGGGCCACAGGTTGAAGACCCATGATCTAGACGATATCCTCATTTTTGCCAACGATTTAGAGGAACATCGTTTTTGGGTTAAAGAGGTTCTGTCCCGTCTCCGTGTCAATCATCTCTATTGCAAATTAGAAAAATGCGTCTTTGAAGTCAAGTCCATTCCGTTTCTAGGGTACATTGTGTCCGGTTCCGGACTAGAGATGGATCCTGAGAAACTACAAGCAATTCAGAATTGGCCGGTACCCTTAACCCTCAAAGGGGTCCAGAGGTTCTTAGGGTTCGCCAATTATTACCGAAAGTTTATACGAGACTTTTCCACCATTGTGGCGCCTATTACTGCTTTCACCAAGAAGGGTGCTAACCCGTCCAAGTGGTCTGAAGAAGCCATGCAAGCTTTTCATCTTTTAAAACAGAGGTTCATCTCTGCGCCTGTCCTGAAACAGCCTGACATCGACTCTTTCATCCTAGAGGTGGATGCCTCCTCCGTTGGAGTAGGAGCGGTGTTCTCAGAGGGCTAAAGATGGCCATTTACATCCTTGCAGTTTCTTCTCCCGGAAGTTCTCCCCAGCTGAGCGCAACTATGCCATTGGCGACCAGGAGTTGCTAGCCATCAAGCTCGCTCTAGAAGAGTGGAGGTATCTGTTGGAGGGAGCTTCTCATTTAATCACCATACTTACAGACCACAAGAACCTTTTATACCTGAAGGGCGCACAATGTCTCAACCCTCGTCAGGCCAGATGGGCACTTTTCTTTTCCAGGTTCGACTTTAAACTCCAGTTCTGTCCGGGCTCTCAGAATCGCAAGGCCGATGCCCTTTCCCGCTCATGGGAGCAAGAAAATGAGTCAGAGTCTTCAGACAAGCATCCTATTATAAATCCGTTGGCATTCTCCACGGTAGGGATGGACTCTACGCCCCCATCAGGGAAAAGTTTTGTGAAGCCGATGCTAAGGAAGAAGCTCATGCATTGGGCCCATGCTTCCCGTTTTGCCGGACATACAGGTATCCAAAAAAACCTGGAGTTTATCTCTAGGTCCTATTGGTGGCCAACTCTGAAAAAAGACGTCTTGGAGTTTATTGCATCTTGCCCAAAGTGTGCCCAACATAAAGTATCCCGCCAGTCGCCTGCGGGGCAACTGGTTCCACTATCCGTTCCCCGTCGACCATGGACCCACTTGTCGATGGATTTCATTACAGACTTACCCATGTGCAACAAGTTCAATACCATCTGGGTGGTAGTTGACCGGTTCACCAAGATGGCACACTTCATTCCTCTCACCGGTCTTCCGTCAGCTTCCAAGTTGGCTCAAGTATTCATACAAGAGGTCTTCCGACTCCACGGTCTTCCTGAAGAAATTATCTCAGATCGAGGAGTTCAATTCACAGCCAAATTCTGGCGAAGTTTATGTCAAGTCCTCCAAGTCAAGCTAAAGTTTTCCACGGCTTACCATCCTCAGACCAATGGTCAAACCGAGAGGGTGAATCAGGACTTGGAGGCCTTCCTCCGCATCTATGTGTCCTCCTCTCAAGATGACTGGGTTCAATTACTTCCCTGGGCCGAGTTCTGTCATAACAACCAGTATCATTCTTCATCTGCTTCAACACCATTCTTCACTAACTTTGGATTCCACCCTAAAGTCCCTGAGTTCCAACCGCTTCCAGCAACTTCTGTTCCCGCAGTGGATATCACCTTGCATCAGTTTGCCAATATCTGGAAGAGCGTACGATCAGCTCTGCTCAAGGCATCGTTCAGGTACAAGAAGTTTGCGGATAAGAAGCGTCGAGCAGTTCCTGCTCTCAAGGTGGGTGATCGGGTATGGTTATCCACGAAGAATTTGAGGTTAAGAGTTCCCAGTATGAAGTTTGCACCTCGCTATATCGGTCCTTTCAAGATTGAACAAGTCATCAATCCTGTTGCTTACAGACTCCAGTTGCCTCCCTTCTTAAAAATACCCAGGACATTCCATGTTTCCCTGTTGAAACCGCTGATCTTGAATCGGTTTCATTCCTCACTTCCTCCAACTCCGAAAGTCCAAACTCAACGAGGCGTTGAGTATGAAGTGGCCAAGATCCTGGACTCACGTCACCGTTACGGTCAACTACAATATCTTATTGACTGGAAGGGTTATGGTCCTGAGGAACGTTCATGGACCAATGCTTCTGATGTCCATGCTCCTGCCTTGGTCCGGAGATTCCATTCCAAGTTTCCTCAAAAGCCAAAGAAGTGTCCTGGGGCCACTCCTAAAGGGGGGGGTGCTGTCACGATCCGGGTATCTGGACGCCATTTCTTACCCATCAGATGCCTCCTAAGGCTGGCTCAGCGCTCCAGGACCGGATCCCATCTGTTATCCTGATGTGTACATTCCTGTATCCTCTCGTCACTCTGGGACGCTGTCACAGTAAACGCCATATTACACCTGGCATGGCGTCTCCCGCGGCCTCCGCCGCCGTCCCTGAACTTCTGCATGCAGAGTGTCTGAGTGGCGATTACGTCAGCCGCGGCCTCCGCTGTGTCCGCGTGGTTGGATGTGCATTTGTCAGCCTGGCGCCTCCTGTCTCCGGTGGCCGGCGCCACCATTACTGTTTTCATTACCACATGGATTACAAACCAAACTTCCCTCCAAGTGTCTGCATGGGCGCAGCCATCTTGGATTCTGTCAGCTGATCATTTCCACCAATCTGTTCTCAGTATTGATAATCTGCATAATTGCCTAGCCAATCCCTTCCTTGCTGCAGGTATAAATACACTGTGCCTGAGCAAGGAAGGCGTCAGTGCTTTGGTTGTCAAACCTAGTTCCTGTTTGTCTCTCTCCTGTGATTGTCTTCCAGGTTCCAGCTCCTGTCTCAAGACTTCCACCATAGAGACCCGCACCAGCATTCCACCTGCGGTGTAGCCTGACTCTCCAATCCATTGTGGATTCATCTGTTTCCAGCTACAACATTACCTGCTTCCAGCTCAGCTTTCAGCAGAGTACAGCTTCCCTTAAAGGGCCGGTGTCCTTTCTACACTTTACCACTCTCCACCGGTATTATTATTTCTCCGCTCTCAAGTTCTACATTTCAGTTCATATTTCATCGCTCCCAAGTTCATCTATTATTTAACTGGTTCCAGCCAGTATCCACTCCGTGCTAACAACAGTCTGGTTCCAGCCAGTATCCACAGCAGCTGTTTTACCTTCAGCAACCCAGCTTTTCCTGGAACACCAGCTGGCACAATCCTGGGTTATCTCCATTGCTACAGTCGGGCCTGGTAAGGACTTTCCATCTAGAAGATCATAAGAACTATCTCACACTACCAGTGCCCTGTGGCTCCTGCCATCCTGTAGTACCCAGGAACTGTATTTATTATTTGCTGACTTTTACGTTTTCTTTTACTGCTGCTGTGTTGCGGAGTTGTCATAATAAACATCATTGACTTTTATCCAAGTTGTCGTGGTCACGCCTTCGGGCAGTTATTATTCATGTTACTTACATGTCCAGGGGTCTGATACAACCTCCCAGGTTCCGGTACATCTCAGCCCCTACAACTGAGGCTGCCTCCCGTCAGCTCAGGCCCTCAGTTGTGACACACTGCGCTTGAGACAGGTGCATTCCACCTCCTATATCGTGCTGAATTGTATAGGCTTGAATGGCCTTTTGCTGCTCCTCCAACCTCTGAAGCATATAGAGGGTTGAATTCCACCTCGTTACCACTTCTTGCTTCAGATGATGGCAGGGCAGGTTCAGTTGTTTTTGGTGGTGCTCCAGTCTTCTGTACGTGGTGCCTGTACGCCGAAAGTGTCCCGCAATTCTTCTGGCCACCGACAGCATCTCTTGCACACCCCTGTCGTTTTTTAAAAAATTCTGCACCACCAAATTCAAGGTATGTGCAAAACATGGGACGTGCTGGAATTTGCCCATATTTAATGCACACACAATATTGCTGGCGTTGTCCGATGCCACAAATCCACAGGAGAGTCCAATTGGGGTAAGCCATTCCGCGATGATCTTCCTCAGTTGCCGTAAGAGGTTTTCAGCTGTGTGCGTATTCTGGAAAGCGGTGATACAAAGCGTAGCCTGCTTAGGAAAGAGTTGGCGTTTGCGAGATGCTGCTACTGGTGCCGCCGCTGCTGTTCTTGCAGCGGGAGTCCATACATCTACCCAGTGGGCTGTCACAGTCATATAGTCCTGACCCTGCCCTGCTCCACATGTCCGTGGTTAAGTGGACATTGGGTACAACTGCATTTTTTAGGACACTGGTGAGTCTTTTTCTGACGTCCGTGTACATTCTCGGTATCGCCTGCCTACAGAAGTGGAACCTAGATGGTATTTGGTAACGGGGGCACACTGCCTCAATAAATTGTCTAGTTCCCTGTGAACTAACGGCGGATACCGGACGCACGTCTAACACCAACATAGTTGTCAAGGCCTCAGTTATCCGCTTTGCAGCAGGATGACTGCTGTGATATTTCATCTTCCTCGCAAAGGACTGTTGGACAGTCAATTGCTTACTGGAAGTAGTAAAAGTGGGCTTACGACTTCCCCTCTGGGATGACGATCGACTCCCAGCAGCAACAACAGCAGCGCCAGCAGCAGTAGGCATTACACTCAAGGATGTATCGGAGGCATCCCAGGCAGGAGAGGACTCGTCAGAATTGCCAGTGACATGGCCTGCAGGACTATTGGCATTCCTGGGTAAGGAGGAAATTGACACTGAGGGAGTTGGTGGGGTGGTTTGCGTGAGCTTGGTTACAAGAGGAAGGGATTTACTGGTCAGTGGACTGCTTCCGCTGTCACCCAAAGTTTTTGAACTTGTCACTGACTTATTATGAATGCGCTGCAGGTGACGTATAAGAGAGGATGTTCCGAGGTGGTTAACGTCCTTACCCCTACTTATTACAGCTTGACAAAGGCAACACATGGCTTGACACCTGTTGTCCGCATTTCTGTTGAAATACTTCCACACCGAAGAGCTGATTTTTTTGGTATTTTCACCAGGCATGTCAACGGCCATATTCCTCCCACGGACAACAGGTGTCTCCCCGGGTGCCTGACTTAAACAAACCACCTCACCATCAGAATCCTCCTGGTCAATTTCCTCCCCAGCACCAGCAACACCCATATCCTCCTCATCCTGGTGTACTTCAACACTGACATCTTCAATCTGACTATCAGGAACTGGACTGCGGGTGCTCCTTCCAGCACTTGCAGGGGGCGTGCAAATGGTGGAAGGCGCATGCTCTTCACGTCCAGTGTTGGGAAGGTCAGGCATCGCAACCGACACAATTGGACTCCCCTTGTGGATTTGGGATTTCGAAGAACGCACAGTTCTTTGCGGTGCTTTTGCCAGCTTGAGTCTTTTCATTTTTCTAGCGAGAGGCTGAGTGCTTCCATCCTCATGTGAAGCTGAACCACTAGCCATGAACATAGGCCAGGGCCTCAGCCGTTCCTTGCCACTCCGTGTGGTAAATGGCATATTGGCAAGTTTACGCTTCTCCTCCGACAATTTTATTTTAGGTTTTGGAGTCCTTTTTTTACTGATATTTGGTGTTTTGGATTTGACATGCTCTGTACTATGACATTGGGCATCGGCCTTGGCAGACGACGTTGCTGGCATTTCATCGTCTCGGCCATGACTAGTGGCAGCAGCTTCAGCACGAGGTGGAAGTGGATCTTGATCTTTCCCTAATTTTGGAACCTCAACATTTTTGTTCTCCATATTTTAATAGGCACAACTAAAAGGCACCTCAGGTAAACAATGGAGATGGATGGATACTAGTATACTTATGGATGGACTGCCGAGTGCCGACACAGAGGTAGCTACAGCCGTGGACTACCGTACTGTGTCTGCTGCTAATATAGACTGGATGATAATGAGATGAAATCAATATATATGTATATATAATATCACTAGTACTGCAGCCGGACAGGTATATATTATATATTTATTATGTAATGACTGATGACGGACCTGCTGGACACTGTCAGCTCAGCAGCACCGCAGACTGCTACAGTAAGCTACTATAGTAGTATGTATAAAGAAGAAAAAAAAAACAACCACGGGTAGGTGGTATACAATTATGGATGGACTGCCGAGTGCCGACACAGAGGTAGCTACAGCCGTGGACTAACGTACTGTGTCTGCTGATAATATAGACTGGATGATAATGAGATGAAATCAATATATATGTATATATAATATCACTAGTACTGCAGCCGGACAGGTATATATATTTATTATGTAATGACTGATGACGGACCTGCTGGACGCTGTCAGCTCAGCAGCACCGCAGACTGCTACAGTAAGCTACTATAGTAGTATGTATAAAGAAGAAAGAAAAAAAAAAACAACCACGGGTAGGTGGTATACAATTATGGATGGACTGCCGAGTGCCGACACAGAGGTAGCTACAGCCGTGGACTAACGTACTGTGTCTGCTGATAATATAGACTGGATGATAATGAGATGAAATCAATATATATGTATATATAATATCACTAGTACTGCAGCCGGACAGGTATATATTATATATTTATTATGTAATGACTGATGACGGACCTGCTGGACACTGTCAGCTCAGCAGCACCGCAGACTGCTACAGTAAGCTACTATAGTAGTATGTATAAAGAAGAAAGAAAAAAAAAAAAAAACACGGGTAGGTGCTAGGTGGTATACAATATTATATATATATTATATACAATTATATAATATATATTAAACTCATAAACTGGTGGTGATTATTAAACTGGTGGTCAGGTCACTGGTCACACTATCAGCAACTTGCAAGTAGTACTCCTGAGTCCTAAGCAGACAATCACAATATATATTATACTGGTGGTCAGTGTGGTCACAAACAATGGCAGTGTGGCTGGCACTCTGGCAGCAAAAGTGTGCAGTGTACGTTATATGTACTCCTGAGTCCTGCTCTCAGACTCTAACTGCTCCCCACTGTCAGTGTCTCCCCCACAAGTCAGATAATACAGTCACACTATCTCTCTCTATCACTTCAGCAAGTACTAGTAGTAGTAGTACTCCTCCTAATGCTCCCCAAATTACTACTGTGTCTCTCTCTGTCTCACTCTCTTCTCGAATCTCTATAAACGGAGAGGACGCCAGCCACGTCCTCTCCCTATGAATCTCAATGCACGTGTGAAAAATGGCGGCGACGCGTGGCTCCTTATATAGAATCCGAGTCTCGCGATAGAATCCGAGCCTCGCGAGAATCCGACAGCGTGATGATGACGTTCGGGCGCGCTCGGGTTAACCGAGCAAGGCGGGAAGATCCGAGTCGCTCGGACCCGTGTAAAAGAACCTGAAGTTCGGGCGGGTTCGGATTCCGAGGAACCGAACCCGCTCATCTCTACTATATAATACTGCTGGTCCCCAGTCCCCACAATAAAGCAGTGTGAGCACAGATATATGCAGCACACTGAGCACAGATATGGAGCGTTTTTCAGGCAGACAACGTATACTGGTGGTCACTGGTCAACAAAACTCTGCACTGTACTCCTCCTATATAATACTGCTGGTCCCCGGTCCCCACAATAATGCAGTGTGAGCACAGATATATGCAGCACACTGAGCACAGATATGGAGCGTTTTTCAGGCAGACAACGTATAATACTGGTGGTCACTGGTCAGCAAAACTCTGCATTGTACTCCTCCTATAATACTGCTGGTCCCCAGAATAAAGATATTTTCACTGCAGCCCCCTGAAACAAAGTGAGAGGACGCCAGCCACGTCCTCTCACTATCATTTCCAATGCACGAGTGAAAATGGCGGCAACGCGCGGCTCTTTATATGCAATACGAATCTCGCGGGAATACGACAGCGGGATGATGACGTTCGGGCGCGCTCGGGTTAACCGAGCAAGGCGGGAGGATCCGAGTCTGCCTCGGACCCGTGTAAAAAGGGTTAAGTTCGGGGGGGGGTTGGGATTCCGACGAACTGAACCCGCTCATCACTAGTAATAAGGTAAGAGAATCAGGAAGTGAGAGATTTTGCAACAGTTTTCCTGTTTTTTTAAAGTGGCAATCACTTACATGGCAAAACCAGGTTAATTGTGCCAAGTAAATGATTGCCACTTTTAAAACACAGGAAAACTCTCACAAAAACATGTCATTTACAATATTTTTAATTTTAGGAAAAAACTTCTCACTTCCTGATTCTCATACCCTATTACATAGGTTCTCAAACTCGGTCCTTAGGACCCCACACAGTGCATGTTTTGCAGGTAACCCAGCAGGTGCGCAGGTGTATAAATTACTCACTGACACATTTTAAAAGGTCTACAGGTGGAGCTAATTATTTGACTTGTGATTCTGTGAGGAGACCTGAAAAACATGCACCGTGAGGGGTCCTGAGGACCGAGTTTGAGAACCTGTGCCCTATTACGTTCTTCCATTTCACTTACATTTCTCTAATGTGTCTATTTCTATGGAAAAGTACAAGGACTTGTTAATGTGGCTGCATCAGTGGGAGGGGTATACACACACACACAGCAAAATTTTAAACAATATTGCTAAGTTTCACCCTACTGAGCGATATTGTTTGTAATATTGCCCAGTGTGTACGCTACAAACGATGTGCGCACCCGTGGGTCATTATGTTGTCTGTATATGCAGCTCAATTTGGATTTATATTCCAAAACTGCATGTACGGGCTGGCCACGGCATGATGTCACTGAACAATATTGTACAGTGTGTACGCACTATATCGCCACCCAGGTGCGTAGGGAAAACACTAGATGATATCGCTCATAAAGAGTATCGCCTAGTGTGTATGCACCATAATGGTCACTAGCGCAAGCAGCGGGGGTTTCTGAGTACCTCAGGAGCAGCAAGTCCCATGTTACTAGTGCTGGCCGAGAGAAGCACTCTCTTCTTCCGTCCCGGCCACAGCACAGTCACAGGTAACGCAGTGCATAGATCATGCTGCACAGCCTGCACTGTGTGTGGCTCAAGTGGGGAGTGCGGGGGGGTGGGGGTCATCTGTAATACATGCTGACCGCAGCCGCCTGTGTTTATATTTTCAAGTGATATAGAGGAGAGGGGAAAGGAGAATGTGTGTTATTGAGTAAAGAGTGAGTGTGTGTGTGTGTGTGTGTGTGTGTGTGTGTGTTATTAAGTAAAGAGTGTGTGTTTGTGTGTTATTAAGTAAAGTGTGTGTGTGTGTGTGTGTGTGTGTGTGTGTGTGTGTGTGTGTGTGTGTGTGTGTGTGTGTTATTAAGTAAAGAGTGTGTGTGTGTGTGTGTGTGTGTGCGCGCGTTATTAAGTAAAGAGTGTTTGTGTGTGTTATTATGTAAAGTGTGTGTGTGTTTGTAATAAGTGAAAGGTGTGTGTCGTAATAGGTGAAAGGTGTGTGTGCATAATAAGTGAAAGGTGTGTTTGCGTAATAAGTGAAAGAAGTGTGTGTGTGCGTAATAAGTGAAAGTGTGTGTGTGTGTGTTATTAAGTAAAGTGTGTGTGTGTGTGTGTGTGTGTGTGTGTGTGTGTGTGTGTGTGTTATTAAGTAAAGAGTGTGTGTGTGTGTGTGTGTGTGTGTGTGTGTGCGCGTTATTAAGTAAAGAGTGTTTGTGTGTTATTATGTAAAGAGTGTGTGTGTGTTTGTAATAAGTGAAAGGTGTGTGTCGTAATAGGTGAAAGGTGTGTGTGCATAATAAGTGAAATAAAGGTTATGGTAAGAACTTACCGTTGATAACGTGATTTCTCTTATGTCCACAGGTATCCACAGGATAACATTGGGATATTGTCGAGCGACAGCGAAAATGGCACCAACACGGTCACAAGCTTTCTGGCCTCCCAGGATGCATTGGGGCCTCCACTATATAGTCCCGCCCACTGACTCAGTCAGATCAGTTCTTTCCACAGCGATTATAGGCAGGAACATTAGGTAGAGACCTGTACAGGCGATAAGAACACACATGCACACCCTTCCATACAAGAAGGAAGAGGTTTTTAGTGTTTGTCTAGATCCTCAAATCAGATGCGTCCGGGTGGGATCCCTGTGGATACCTGTGGACATAAGAGAAATCACGTTATCAACGGTAAGTTCTTACCATAACGTTTATTTCTCTGGCTGGGTCCACAGGATTATCCACAGGATAACATTGGGATTCCCAAAGCCATTTTAGTGGTGGGGACGCTCCTGATTGCACAGGAGGACCTTTCGCCCGAAGTCTGCGTCATGAGAGGCAAAAGTATCCAAGGCATAATGTCTGATGAATGTGTTTATGGAAGACCATGTGGCTGCCTTACATATCTGTTCTGCTGATGCACCCTGTTGTGCTGCCCAAGAAGGACCTACCTTACGTGTAGAGTGTGCAGAGACATTAGCCGGAATAGGGAGATCTGCATGAGAATAAGCTTCAGATATTACCACTCGGAGCCATCTCGCCAGCGTCTGTTTACTAGCAGGCCAACCTCTCCTATGGAATCCGTAGAGGATGAAGAGGGAATCTGTTTTCCTGATGGCACTAGTACGATCTATATAGATTTTTAAAGACCGGACCACGTCCAGTGACGCTTCTCCCGCAGATAGTCCCGATACCTGAAAAGCTGGGACTACAATCTCTTCATTCAGGTGAAACTTTGACACCACCTTTGGAAGATAACTAGATCTCGTTCTGAGAACTGCTCTGTCTGGAAAAAAACTTAGGAAAGGAGACTTACATGATAATGCTCCTAAATCTGACACTCTTCTGGCTGACGCCATTGCCAGTAAAAAAAGAACTTTAATCGTTAACCACTTAAGATCCGCTCTTTCAAGTGGTTCAAACAAAGGACCCTGGAGAAATTTAAGAACTAAATTCAAATCCCAGGGAGCAGCAGGAGGAACAAATGGAGGTTGAATATGTACTACTCCTTGGAAAAACGTACGTACATCCTGTAGGTCAGCAATCTTCTGCTGAAACCATACAGTCAACGCTGAGACTTGCACCCTCAAGGAAGCAACCTTCAACCCCTTATCCAATCCTGCCTGCAGAAAATCCAAAATTCTAGCTACTTTAAAGGCTCTTGGATTGTAATTTTTTCCAGAACACCAATGAATATAGGCTTGCCATATTCTATGATATACACGGGCCGAAGAAGGCTTTCTTGCTCTAAGCATGGTTTGGATTACTTGCTTTGAAAATCCTTTAGCCTCTAAGATAGAGGTTTCAACAGCCACGCCGTCAAAGACAGGCGATCCAGATGACTGTGACAACAAGGACCCTGCATTAACAGATCTGGACGTTGAGGGAGCAGTATCGGTGCTTCCACGGACATTCTCCACAGTTCTGTGTACCAATGCTTTCTTGGCCAAGCTGGAGCTATTAGAATGATTGCTCCTTTTGCCTGTTTTATCTTTCTCACTACTCTGGGTAACAGAGATATTGGAGGGAACAGATATGCCAGCTGAAACCTCCATTCTACTGACAGTGCGTCTACCAGGACTGCTCCTGGGTCCCTTGTTCTTGATCCGTACCTCGGAACTTTGTTGTTTAGACGAGACGCCATAAGGTCTATCTCCGGTAGACCACATCTGTTCACCAGTGTCTGAAACACTTCTGGGTGTAGTGCCCATTCGGTTTCCTGAATGGTGTGCCGACTGAGAAAATCCGCTTCCCAATTTAGTACACCCGGGACAAATACTGCTGACAATGCTGGGAGATGGAGTTCTGCCCACTTTAGAATGGGAGTTACTTCCTCCATCAGACTCTTGCTGTGAGTCCCTCCTTGATGATTTAGGTATGCTACTGCCGTCGCATTGTCTGAGCGGATCTGGACTGGTCTTCCTTGTAGATTGTCCTTTGCCTGAACTAGGGCCAAGTAAATGGCTCTTATTTCTAACAGATTTATCGGCAGGCGACTTTCCCTTGCGGTCCATTTTCCCTGGAACCATAGGCTTCCGAGTACCGCCCCCCAACCTTGCAGGCTGGCATCTGTCGTCAGGACTTGCCACTCTTTTATCCAAAAGGGTCTCCCCTTGTTTAAATGGTCTGTCTGTAGCCACCATGCTAGAGACCTTTTTACATTTACTGGAATCTTTATCATCTGCTTCTTTATTGTTTGATGATTTCCGTTCCATTTTGTCAAAATGAGATGCTGCAATGGTCTGGAGTGGAATTGCGCATATTCCACCATGTCGAACGTTGATACCATCAGACCCAACAGTCGCATTGCTGCATGGACTGACATTGTCTGGGCTTGCAACGCTTCCTGAGCCATGACCTGCACCTTGACTATTTTCTTCTCTGGTAAGAGAACTCTCTGTAGGTCTGAATCCAATATGGCTCCCAAATGAACCATCCACTGTGATGGATTCAGGGACGACTTCTCCCAATTTATGAGCCACCCGTGTCTCTGTAAACAAACTATCGTCTGTTGGAGATGGCTCAACAGTAAATCTTGCGACTGTGCTAAGATTAATAGGTCGTCTAGGTATGGGAATATCCTTATCCCTTGTTTGCGCAGACAAGCTGCCATAACCACCATGATCTTGGTAAACACCCTGGGTGCTGTAGCTAGCCCGAAGGGCAGAGCTTGGAACTGGAAGTGTTCCTTGAGGATGGCAAACCTGAGGTAACACTGATGTGATAGTGCTATAGGCACATGTAGGTAAGCATCCCGCACATCCAGAGATACCACATAGTCTCCCGGTTCCATAGCCAACATTATGGAGCGTAACGTCTCCATGTGGAACTTCGGGATCCATATGTAATTGTTCAACATCTTCAGATTTAGAATTGGTCGATATGACCCATTTGGTTTCTGGATTAGAAACAGATTGGAGTAATACCCCTGTCCCTTTTGTGATGGAGGTACTGGGACAATCACACCTGACTGCAGTAATTTTTGGACTGCTTCTTGCAGGGCATTGGCCTTCGACTCTATACGAGACGGGCTGGTGCAAAAAAATCTTTGAGGAGGCTGCCTCCTGAATGGGAACCCATACCCCTGAGATACTACCTTCTGCACCCAGGTATCTGTTGTTGACTGTTGCCATGTGGGTGCAAATTGCAGGAGTCGGCCCCCAACCCTGGAATCCTCCAGGCGGAGGCCCGTCTCTTCAGGCTGAGGGCTTTTGTTCAGGTTTGGAAGCTGGCTTTTTGCTAGCCCACTGCTTCCTACCCCTGGATTTAAACTGGGGTTGTTTAGGCTCCTCTTTACCTTTCGCTTTGCTATGCCAGCGAAATGAGCGAAATTTTAAACCCTTGGACTTAGGGTTGTAGGTAGCCGGAAATCTGACCTTCTTCGATTCAGCCTCTGACTCTAGGATATCCGATAAAGGTTTTCCAAATAATATATTACCCACGAAAGGCAATGCTTCCAATTCCTTCTTGGACTCCGCATCTGCCTTCCAGGTCCGTAGCCAGACTGCTCTGCGAGCGACTACTGCCAGGGCTGAAGCTTTAGAAGCAACAGTGCCTACATCAATGGCTGCTTCTTCTAAATACTGGGCAGATTGTCTTAAACGGCAAAGACGATCCTCTTGCTCCCTAGTAGGAGAGGGGATGTCATTCTCTAGTTCCTCTATCCATTCGCCCATTGCCTTTGCTACCCAGGCCGAAGCCATAGCAGGTCTTACCACTGCACCCACAAGAGAAAAAATATTTTTCAATAGGCTCTCTACCCTCCTGTCTGTGACATCATTCAAAGAGGTAGATGACAGTGGCAAAGCAGATTTGTGCACTAGTCGCAGAACATGTGCATCTACTTTTGGAGGAACTTCTCTCTTCGAACAATCTCCAGCAGGAAATGGATAATAAGAATCCCATCTCCTAGGAATCTTATACTTTTTACCGGGCGCTGCCCAAGACTCATCCATCATTTCCGTCAACTCCTCTGACGCTGGAAATTCAGCTTTCACTGACTTTGTTCGTTTGAATACAGGTGCTTTTGCTTTTAACGCTGTCTTGGCTGGTTCTTCCAGAGAAAGCACAGCCTTTACTGCATTAATGAGTTCAGCTACATCATCTGAACTAAAGCTCTGCGACTGATCATCATACGGAGTTGAATCTATTGTTTCCGCATCATCATCCGATGTATCCTCTTGTGTAGTCTGCCATACAGATGTATCTGTCTTAGTCTTACCTACCCCTTGGTTGCTTGTAGAGGCTACTGGAACCAAACCATAGGAAGGGAGCTGCATGTATGGGTTCATAGTGTAACCTAACCCTTGAGGTGGTGCTACTGGAGCTAACCTGTCCGCTATTGAAGACAGAGTCTTTGCGAACATATTCCATGGTGGCTCTACTGGAGGTTGAACTAACTCCTGTTTTTTACTTCGCTGAAAAGCGAAACAGTTTGCACACAAACCCTCATAAGTGACCAATTGAATCATATCAATTACCCCTGACTTACAAGATAAGCATGTTAGGGCTGTAGGAGTGCTTGACAAATTCTCCTCATCACTTTTGCCGCTCACAGACATTTTTCTGATATTGACTACACAATTTTGTGACTGAACCACACCCTATAATCAGTATATAGAGGTGAAATCAATCTGACCACAGTGCACCTGATTTGAGGGTCAGAACAGGACTGACATTACACAGAAAAGTCAGCACACATACTAGCAGTCAGTCACATGTTAAAGCATTAGACATTGTCATATGAGAATACAACCTCCATAATAACTTATACATAAGTAGGAAAATTGTACTTCTGTTTAACTGGTTCTTTTTCAACATAACATGCAGAAAACACAGTAATATACAGGTCTCATATGCAATAGGTACTAAAAATTAACAGTGCACACTAAGAAGTAGAAGGAATTTTTAGTACTGTATACCCTGCCTCCAGGGAGCGGGATACAGGGAGACTCACCACACTTCCATATCCAAGCAAAGACGCTCGAAAGACGCTGAGTGGATTCAGACGCTACTGGTGTACACTGCCGCTCTTGGTAACTGATAACGGACACGGACGCTCACCAACGGACACGGACGCTGAGCGACTCCACGTGCATGCAGACACTAAAGGCCTGCGACTCGGTCTGGGCGGGTTTATATCCAGTGTACACAACCGCAGCGTCTAAGCTGCGACCGAGTACCCTCGTGGTAGCGTCTGAGCCGGAAGTGAGGTCATTCAGTTCATGAAACGGGAGACCCGCGGGAACTGGCCATGAACTCGGAGGAGGGACGGCCAGGAGAGCGTCTGAAACCCCCTGTTGACTTAAACTCCCAGGATCGCGGCCTCACCTAGTCCTGGCGCCTATGATCCCCGGAACGTAGCGCTGTCACACTCGAGATGTTCGGCGCATCAACACGCTGTTTGTAGTCTCCACCAAATCAGCGTAGCGGTGTCCTGACCCCTCTAGTAAGAGGAAGTCCATATACTCACTGTCTCTCCATGCTCCGGCCACAGCCTGGTAACGTCTGCTGGACCTGCTAGAACATCCGACACAGACGCCCGTCGAGACAGCACTGTACCGCGAAGGTAAGCGTTGTTGCGACCCGGTGGGGAGTTGTTGGAGCGACTCTTTCTAATACACGTTTAAGACGCTGTTAAGAGAAGTCGCTCAAACCAAAACAGTAAGTCTATAAAAATAAAGTAATGAAAACTTGAGGCTGCTTTCACAGCAGCCCTGTGACCATGCGGCTTCCTGCCGCACCAAGCAAAAAACTGATCTGACTGAGTCAGTGGGCGGGACTATATAGTGGAGGCCCCAATGCATCCTGGGAGGCCAGAAAGCTTGTGACCGTGTTGGTGCCATTTTCGCTGTCGCTCGACAATATCCCAATGTTATCCTGTGGATAATCCTGTGGACCCAGCCAGAGAAAGGTGTGTTTGCGTAATAAGTGAAAGAAGTGAGAGTGTGTGTGTGTGTGTGTGTGTGTGTGTGTGTGTGTGAATAAAGTGAAAGATGTGTGTGCGTAATAAGTGAAAGAAGTATGTGTGTGCGAATAAAGTGAAAGATGTGTGTGCGTAATAAGTGAAAGATGTGTGTGTGCGTATAAAGTGAAAGATGTGTGGGTGTAATAAGTGAAAGAAGTGTGTGGGTGTAATAAGTGAAAGAAGTGTGTGGGTGTAATAAGTGAAAGAAGTGTGTGTGCGTAATAAGTGAAAGTAGTGTGTGTGTGTGTGTGTGTGTGTGTGTGTGTGTGTGTGTGTGTGTGTGTGTGTGTGTGTGTATATATAAAGTGAAAGAGGTGTGTATGTGCGTAATAAGTGAAAGAGGTGTGTGTGCTATATATTTATGTACACATATAGTTTCACTTCAATCCTGCCCCCACCTAATCATGGCTCCACACCTACATTGGAAACCCCCCTTCACAAATCCTGCGTTTCCCCCTGGTGGTAGCTTGGTCTAGTATTAGATGTTCAGAATAAGGCACTCCTGAATACAGACTAAGCACTTTTATGTGCATAATACTGCACTTACAAAGCAGAAGCGATAGCATTAATATGGTAAAGCAGCGGGAGGTGTCACCCTCACTGACAGCAGCACATCACTGACAGCAGCATATCCCTGCCTCACTGACAGCAGCATATCATGCCCTCACTGACAGCAGCATATCCCTGCCTCACTGACAGCAGCACATCCCTGCCTCACTGACAGCAGCACATCCCTGCCTCACTGACAGCAGCACATCGCTCTCTCACTGACAGCAGCACATCCCCCGCCTCACTTACAGCAGCACATCCCCCGCCTCACTGACAGCAGCACTCCTTGACCTCAGCACATCCCTGCCTCACTGACAGCAGCATATCCCTGCATCACTGACAGCAGCACATCGCTCTCTCACTGACAGCAGCACATCCCCCGCCTCACTGACAGCAGCACATCCTCCGTCTCACTGACAGCAGCACATCCCCTGCCTCACTGACAGCAGCACATCCCCCGCCTCACTGACAGCAGCACATCACTGCCTCACTGACAGCAGCACATCACTGCCTCACTGACAGCAGCACATCACTGCCTCACTGACAGCAGCACATCACCGGTTCACTGACAGCAGCACATCGCTGACAGTAGCACATCACTGCCTCACTGACAGCAGCACATCACTGACACTTGACAGATTTAAATTTTTTTTTAAATGACTACATAACTCACATGGGCTGACTTCAATACTCACCAAAGATAACTGGTGCAATGATGATCTGTTCAAAGAACATGAACAGTACTACTGTATATTTTTTTCTCATATTCGGTATCTGTGTCAATTATTATTATTATTATTATTATTATTATTATTCTTTATTTATATGGCACCACAAGGGTTCCGCAGCGCCCAATTACAGAGTACATAAACAAATAATCAAAACAGGAAAACAGCAACTTACAGTTGACGACAATACAGGACAAGTACATGGTAAATAAACATAGCTACATCAGCAGATGACACTGGAATAAGTATCAGGTGGCAGAAGACTGCTGGATTTGGTGCAGTTGAAGATTATTAAAGTAAGAAAGAGCATAAGCACATGAGGGAAGAGGACCCTGCTCGTGAGAGCTTACATTCTAAAGGGGAGGGGTAGGCAGACAGTGGTGACACAGATGGGGTACATAGAGAGCATGGAAAAGAGGGTTAGGCTGACATTTGGCTAGGTTTGGTGAAGAAGTGGGTTTTGAGAGCCCGTTTGTAGTTTTGTAGAGAGGTGGAGAGTCTGAGGGGGAGAGGTAGGGAATTCGAGAGAAGTGGTGCAGCATGTGAAAAATCTTGGAGGTAGGAGTGGGAGGAAGTAATCCGTAGGCAGGAGAGTCGGCGTGCATTAGCAGAGCGAAGAGGACAGGTGGGAGTGTAAAGGGAGATAAGGTCAGAGATGTAGATGGGAGAGGAGAGGGTGAGGGCTTAGTAAGTGAGTGTGAGAAGCTTGAAATGGATTCTGAAAAGGAAGGGGAGCCAGTGAAGGTCGTGTAAGAGAGGAGAGGTGGACGTAGTGTGTTTGGTGAGGAAAATGAGCCGGGCAGCAGCATTGAGGATAGATTGGAGTGGAGAAAGGTAATTGTCAGGAATGCCACTCAGGATGAGATTACAGTAGTCCAGTCTTGAGATGACCAGTGAGTGGATAAGAGTCATAGTAGCATCCTGGGTCAGAAAGGGTCTGATCCTGGAAATATTTTTTAGATGAAAATGGCAGGTTTGTGAGAGGTGCTGAATGTGTGGTTTGAAGGAGAGGGAGGAGTCAAGGATTACTCCAAGACAGCACACTTGGGGGCTAGAGGAGATAGTAGTGCTATCAATAGATAATGAGATTGTAGGAGGTGAGGTTATGCGGGAGGGAGGGAAGATGATCAGCTCGGTCTTAGACATGTTAAGTTTAAGAAAGCGCTGGGACATCCAAACAGAGATAGCAGAGAGACAGTTGGAGATATGAGTGAGGAGAGCAGGGGAGAGGTCTGGAGAGGAAAGATAGATTTGAGTGTCAACAGCATAGAGATGATATTGGAAACCAAAAGAACTGAGCTTACCTAGTGAGGACGTACAGAGAGAGAAAAGAAGAGGACCAAGGACAGAACCTTGGGGTACACCTACAGTTAGTGGAAGTGAGGGGGAGGTGGAGTCATGAGAGGAGACAGAGAATGAACGGTCAGAGAGGTAGGAAGACAGCCAAGAGAGGGCAGTATCACGCAGACCAATTTAGTGAAGGATTTGCAGTAGGAGAGGATGGTCCACAGTGTCAAAAGCAGCAGAGAGATCAAGAAGAATAAGTAGAGAGTAAATTTGGCAGCATGGCGGTCATTGCATACTTTTGTAAGGGCAGTTTCAGTGGAGTGGAGAGGAAAGAACTGGAATGGGTTCAAGCAGTGAGTGTGAGGAAAGAAAGGAAGTAAGGCAGTAGTAGACAATACGCTCAAGGAGTTTGGAGGCAAAAGGGAGGAGAGAGATGGGTCGGTAGTTGGAGAGAGTGTTTGGATCAAGGGTTTTTAAGAATAAGAGAGATGAATGCATGCTTGAAGGCAGAGGGGACAGTGCCTGATGAGAGGGAGAGATTAAGAAGGTGGGATAGATGGGAACAGGCAGAAGGAGAGAGGTAGCGGAGGAGGCGGGAGGGGATAGGGTCAAGTGGGGAGGTGGTGAGAGGACAGGAACGAATGAGGGCCATGACTTCCTCTCCAGATGCATGGGAGAAAGATGTCAGAGTTGGTGGGAGGGATGGGGAGGGGTGGTAAGGGATGGGAGGAGGCTGGTTACTGATGGTCTGGTGTGATGTGATATCCTGACATATGGAGTCAATTTTGGATGTGAAGTAAGTGGCAAAGTCAAGAGCAGAGAGTGAGAAGGGGAGACGAGGTGGAGGTGGGCAGAGGAGTGAGTTGAGAGTGGCAAAGAGGCGCCGGGGGTTGGAAGACTGGGAGGAGATGAGGTTCTTGAAGAATGACTGATTAGCAAGAGAAAGGGCAGCACTAAAGGGTGAGAGCATAAGTTTGAAATGGCGGAAGCCTGCCTTAGAGCGTGATTTCCTCCAGTGTCGCTCAGCAGTACGTGAGCATTTTTGCAGATATCTGGTGGATTTGGTGTGCCAGGGTTGAGGTGTTAATTTGCGAGGGTGAATAGTGGTTGGTGGAGCAACAGAGTCAAGAGCAGAAGTAAGGGATGCATTGTATATGGAAGTGGCTTGTTCAGGGCATGAGAGAAAGAGAGAATAGGAGAGAGGGAGGAAAGGAATGTGGTGTCAATAGCCTCAATGTTACGCTTAGTTTTGGTAGCCTTAGGAGGTAGAGATGGGGAAGCAGAGAGAGATAGGTTAAAGGAGAGCAGGTGGTGGTCAGAGAGGGGAAATGGGGAGTTGGAGAAATCAGAAATATCACAACGGTGAGTGAAGACCAGATCCAGTGAGCTCCCATTTACATGGGAGGGTGAGGAGGTCCACTGGGAGAGACCAAGTGAAGAGGTGAGATTAAGGAGTTTAGAGGCAGGGGATTATGTGGGGATGTCGATAGGGATGTTGAAATCGCCTAGGATAGTGGAGGGAATGTCAGAAGAGAGAAAGTGAGGAAGCAAAGTTGTCGATGAATTTGGAAGCATTGCCAGGGGGTCGGTAAATGACAGCTACTCTAAGATGGACTGGTTGAAAGAGGCATATAGCATGGACCTCAAATGTGGAGAATGTAAGGGATGGTTCTGGTGGTATGAGTTGGTAGGAGTAACTAGAAGGTAAAAGGACCCCAACACCACCCCCATGGCGACCTCCAGGTCGGGGTGTGTGTGAATGAGAGGGCCCCAGCAGAGAGAGCAGCAGGAGAAGTAGTGTCAGTGGGCGTAATCCAAGTTTCAGTAATGGCTAGTAGGTGCAGGGAGTTGGAAATGAAAAGGTCTTGAGAAGGGACCAGTTTGTTACAAACAGATCTGGCATTCCAGAGGGCACATGATAGGGGGTATGAGTTGGTGGGAGAGATGTGAATGAGATTATCAGGGTTGCTGTAGCGATGAGGTGAGATTAACTTTGAGGGCAGGGATGATGAGACAGTAGTGATGGTGCGGGTGCTTGAGCTAGGAGGGGAAACTGCAGGAGGTGGGCAGGGGGGGAATTCAGTGTGATGGGGGTGTGGGGAGGTGACAGGGAAGGGAGGGAGGGAGTAGGGCTGAGTTGTGGGGTAGCAGGACCATGGGGCAGAGATGAGTGAAAGTGGGGTAACAGGAAAGGAGGGGATAGAATACAGAGAGATGGACGGGAGACAGAGGAGGAGGTGTAGGAGACTAGGGGGGAAGGATAAAAATACATGATTAGGTAGACACTGAGTGATGTGGGGAGTATAAGAAAACCTTGACATAGGGGGTCATTCCGAGTTGATCGCTCGCTAACAGTTTTTAGCAGCCGTGCAAACGCTATGCCGCCGCTCACTGGGAGTGTATTTTAGCTTAGCAGAAGTGTGAACGAAAGGATCGCAGAGGGGCTACAAAATTATTTTGTGCATTTTTAGAGTAGCTTCAGACCTACTCAGCGCTTGCGATCACTTCACACTATTCAGTTCCTGTTTTGACGTCACAAACACGCCCTGCGTTCGCCCAGCCACGCCTGCATTTTTCCTGGCACGGCTGCGTTTTTTCGAACACTCCCTGAAAATGGTCAGTTGACACCCAGAAACGCCCACTTCATGTCAATCACTCTGCGGCCAGCAGTGCGACTGAAAAGCTTCACTAGTCCTTGTGTAAAACTACATAGTTCATTGTAATAGTACGACGCCCGTGCACATTGTGCCGCATACGCCTGCGCAGAAGTGCCGATTTTTTGCCTGATCGCTGCGCAGCGACCGAATTCTGCTAGTGAACAACTCGGAATGACCCCCATAGTGTTAAGTAGGTAAATAGGTTGAGGGAAAGTGGAAGTAGGAGTGGAAGCTGTAAGGGAATCGGAGCAGAAGAATTGCAGAAATGCAGGTGAGAAAAGCAGTGTAGGCTCAACGGGTGTAGATTTAGTATGAAATTAATCAAAAGCGTAGATAAAGTGGGTGCAGAAATGTATTTGGACTGTAAGAAATGAAAGGATTGTGAGACGGTTAAGAAGCAATGGTAATTCTGTAAGGTTTTTTAGGCGTTTGTAGGTTAAAGGGCATTGGTGCAGCTGTGCATAAGAAACAAAATAACTATAATACAGATACAAGAATTTGTTGGTGAAATCCATGATTTTTGAAATGTCCAAGTAAGGTAGTTCCGTGCTATTAAATCAGATGCAACAATCAGGAGGTGAGTGATATTAAGAGTAAGTGACTCACATTTGTTATTAGTTCTTCAGTTTTCTTTGTTTTAGTAGATTGGTGTGCTTCTGTTGTCCTTCTTTTTCACTTCGATTGAACGTTGATGGAACGCTGCTATGTGTCAATTTTATCACCCTTTGATAAATATGCACGCTTAGATAATCAATGCACAGCCTACAGGATAGAACTTAAGTAGAGAAATACAAGTGAAACCAATAATTGAAATCTCCAACCACACCCCACACCCTAAAATGCCTGGCAGTAAATTACCTTACAAAAACAACCAGGCATTCCACAGAGATTAAAAAAAAAAAAACTTGGTCCATACAATACAAAACTAAAGAAGATTCATCAGAATCACATACTATGCAATAATGTTTCAATTTGCATTACCTAGCAGTATTAGCCTGGCCTATAGAAGTATAGTGCAGCAGAATATGTTGGTGGTTGTAGTTACCTAGCAGTATCAGCCTGGCCTATAGAAGTATAGTGCAGCAGAATATGTTGGTGGTTGTAGTTACCTAGCAGTATCAGCCTGGCCTATAGAAGTATAGGGGGTAATTCCAAGTTGATCGCAGCAGGAATTTTTTTAGCAGTTGGGCAAAACCATGTGCACTGCAGGGGAGGCAGATATAACATGTGCAGAGAGAGTTAGATTTGGGTGTGGTGAGTTCAATCTGCAATCTAATTTGCAGTGTAAAAATAAAGCAGCCAGTATTTACCCTGCACAGAAATAAAATAACCCACCCAAATCTAACTCTCTCTGCAAATGTTATATCTGCCCCCCCTGCAGTACACATGGTTTTGCCCAACTGCTAAAAAATTTCCTGCTGCGATCAACTTGGAATTACCCTCATAGTGCAGCAGAATATGTTGGTGGTTGTAGTTACCTAGCAGTATCAGCCTGGCCTATAGAAGTATAGTGCAGCAGAATATGTTGGTAGTTGTAGTTACCTAGCAGTATTAGCCTGGTCTATAGAAGTATAGTGCAGTCAATCTACATCATCTCACGTAGAAAAATGTTGTAACAACAGAGACCATTATATAAGATAGATATACCACTCTTGGTCTCGCTCTGAAATATGCATTTTTAGTTGAACACATTCCACCTTCAGTATCGTATATGGTTGAGCTCAAATAAGAATCACACTGATTCTAAAAGTTGCAGTTTGTACAATAAACACATTGGTTTATTGAATTTAATTTTGACTAATTAATCCTTATTAAGAATAATGGACTCTAGCACCTAGACTTTTTTATTATTTATTTATTTCGATTTTGAGTCAGTGGCTGGCAGGGCCGGTTCTACACCTTGCGGCGCCCAGTGCGAAATTTTCCACTGGTGCCCCTCTGCCGCGGCATAACAGTTAGTGCGTGAAAAATAGGGGCGTGGCTTCATAGGGGAGGGTCGTGGCCACAGTTATGCCCCCAGTAGCTGTGCCCCCAGATTTGTCCCAAGTAGTTGTGCCCCCCAGTTCATATGCCCCCTGTAGCTGTGCCCTCTGTAGCTGTGCCCCCAATAGATGTGCCCCCTGTACTTGTTCCCCCCTGTAGATTTGCCCCCAGTAGCTGTGCCCGCAGTAGTTGTGCCCCCAGAAACTGTGCCCCCAGTTAATTTGCCCCCAGTAGCTGTTCCCCCTGTAGCAGTGCCCCCAGTATGTGCCCCCTGTAGATCTGCCCCCAGTAGCTGTGCCCCTTGTAGTTGTGCCCCCAGTTGATGTGCCCCCAATAGCTGTTCCCCCTGTAGCAGTGCCCCCAGTATGTGCCCCCCTGTAGATCTGCCCCCAGTAGCTGTGCCCCTTATAGTTGTGCCCCCTGTAGTACTGCCCCCAGTATGTGCCCCCTGTAGTAGCGACGCTTTTAAACCCTAAAAGAAAAAAACAATACTTACCAGCCTTGCTCCTGCTTCTGGACTGCTGCTGCTGCTATCGACGGGGGTCATGACGTCTCTCCCATAGCTGCGCCGCACTGACACTAGGAGTCAATTTTGACATCTAGCGTTAGTCAGGGACGCCGGCTGCTGCGTGCGCACACGGCGCTCGCTGCAGCCGGGGAGCGGGTAGGGAGGAGGGAGGGAGGGTTTGTAGCGGCTCTTGCCACTGCGGCGCCCTCGTGGTAGCGGCGCCCCGGGCAAAAAGCATGCTTGCCCGTGGCAAGAGCCGCTACTGGTGACTGGATACATATTCTATCTATCTATCTATCTATCTATCTATCTATCTATCTATCTATCTATCTATCTATCTATCTATCTATCTATCTATCTATCTTAGTGCTGCAGGTAAAAGTGCGCCCAAAAATATATTTAGCTTCAAAATATTTAATAAGGAGGCACATTTATCTTTTTGTAAACTTGTCTTTCAAAAACAAAGCATCTCCTCCGCATACCTCTGAACCATTTTGACTACAGATTTTTAACTTCTACGAGATTGAAATACTTGCCTGGATCAAGTACTATACAATAAGATCTCAAAAAAAATTCTATGAGAAAAGTTAACCATAAGTAGTAGTTTGTACTAGGGTCCACAAAACCAAAATAATAATATCTTGTTAATTTTGTCAATTGTTTAAGCTTAATCTAAATTAATGACAATTGATCCATTTTTGACATTTGAAATGTCACTTTCATGGGGCTATTTAACACATAGGGGGGGATCCAATTAGGTTTACCCCACAGCCAGGGGCGGATTTATGGGTGAGGCTGCCATTAGGCACAACAGTAACGGCCGCACCCACCTGCCTAATTTTATTATTTTTATTAATTGGGTATAAGCCCTCATTTGATGATAGCCAATTCAATAGAATAATAACCCCCCCCCCCCCCCCCCCCCAACTATTACTTTTTTTATTTTTTATTGTGTATACATACTTACTAAGTGGGAGAGCTTACAGGGGCAGTATGTTCATGTCTACCTGTTTACACTCCTTTCAAAATGGCATATGGTACAGTACAGTGGAAATATTTTGCTGTTACCAATACTTTTTGGGCTGACCGTACCAACACAAGCATCCAAGTGCCTCTCCCAAACAAGTGCTACCCCTAGTGAGAAATTTGCCACTGCCCACAACTAATCTGACCGCACAGCAAATCCCCTGGCTAATTGGATTCCCCCCACCCCACCCCACCCCCCACCCCCCAGTTTTAAAATGTGAGTATATTTTTTTTTTGTATATTCATTTCTACAAAGATTTGCAATATGATTGCTTTCTCACATCTGAAATGCAAACCATACACATATCATCAGTGGCGTAACTAGAAATTTTTCTCTCCCAAGGCAGAAAAATTCTCTCCTCCCCCCTTCCTCATAATTGGCACTAGCAAAGTGAAGAATTCCTTATAGTAATGCCCCTTACACATTGTGCCACACACTGCAATGGCCCTTAGACATTATGTCACACACCGTAATGCCTGTGACACATTATGCCACACCGCAATGCCCGTTATAAATTATGCTACACACTGCAGTGTCCCTGAGACATTATACCACACACCATAATGCCTGTGACACATTATGCCACACACCACAATGCCCGTTATACATTATACCACTCACTGCAGTGCCCCTAAGACATTATGCCACACACTGCAGTGTCCCTGAGACATTATACCACACACCATAATGCCTGTGACACATTATGACACACACTGTAATGCCTGTGACATATTACGCCACGCATCACAATGCCCGTTATACGTTATGCCCCTGAGACATTATGCCACATACAATGTTCGTGATACAGTATACCACACACCATAATGCCTGTGACACAGTATGACACACACCGCAATACCCGTTATACACTATACCACACACTGCAATGCCCCTAAGACATTATGCCACATACAATGCCCGTGATACAGTATACCATACACCGTCATGTCTGTGACACATTATGACACATTATGACACACACCGCAATACCCGTTATACATTATAACACACACACTACAATGCCCCTAAGACATTATGCCACATACAATGCCGTGATACAGTATACCACACACCGACATGTCTGCGACACATTATGACACACACCGCAATGTCCGTTATACATTATACCACAATGTCTGTGATACATTATGCCACACACCACAATGTCCGTTATATATTATGCCACACACCGCAATGCCCATTACACATTAAGCCCTACAGTAAGGCCTCTATTACTTTTAAATGACCTGATGATTGCCAGGGGTTTCATGATCTTGGTTCAATGCACGGTGCCAGGGTTTTTCATGCTCAGGGTGTCATGCTCGTTGCCAGGGGTTTCATGCACTGGGTGTTATGCTCGTTGCCAGAGGTTTCATGCGCTGGGTGTCAAGCTCATTGCCAGGGGGTAATGCTTGTTGTCAGGGATTTCAACAAGCTCCCCTCTGTTTGGTGTGCCACGGGCTGCCCGGATCCCCCCGTTGCTGTTGCTGTGCCAGCTATGACCCCAGTGCCAGATATACATGTCCCCACAGTGCCAGATATACATGTCCTCACAGTGCCAGCTATGCCCCCAGTGCCAGTGTCATCACAGTGCCAGATATGCCCCCAGTGCCAGTGTCCCCACAGTGCCAGATATGCCCTCAGTGCCAGATATACATGTCCCCACAGTGCTAGCTATGCCCCCAGTGCCAGTGACCCCACAGTGCCAGATATGCCCCCAGTGCCAGTGTCCCCACAGTGCCAGATATGCCCTCAGTGCCAGTGTCCCCACAGTGCCAGATATGCCCCCAGTGCCAGTGTCCTCACAGTGCCAAATATGCCCCACAGTGCCAGATATGCCCCCAGTGCCAGAGTCCCCACAGTGCCAGATATACCCCAAGTGCCAGTGTCCCCACAGTGCCAGACATGCCCTCAGTGCCAGTGTCCCCACAGTGCCAGATATGCCCCCAGTGCTAGTGTCCCCACAGTGCTAGCTATACCCTCAGTGAGTGTCCCCACAGTGCCAGATATGCCCCCAGTGCCAGTGTCCCCACAGTGCCAGATATGCCCCCAGTGCCACCACAGTGCCAGATATGCCCCCCAGTGCCAGTGTCCCCACAGTGCCAGCTATGCCCCCAGTGCCAGTGTCCCCACAGTGCTAGATATGCCCTCCTCCCCTTCCCCCCATGCTGCTCACCGCGCTGCTGTTGTTTTGTGAGAGGAGAAGAGCACAGCACGCGCCTTTACTGCCCCTCACTCTCCGGCGGCGGAAACTCCAATCAGGAGCCTCAGCTGCCGGTACGCGAGCTCTGATTGGCTCAAGGACTGGCGCTGAATTGAAAAGACACCGCCGCCAGAGACATGTGTGTGTGCTGGGCAGTGGTGGCCAGGAGCGCGGTGGATGAAAAAGCCGCATGCGGCTTGAGTGCCACGGTTTGGCAACCACTGTCCTAGATGCTAGAGGTCAAGTATGACCTCTAGCATGTTTCCTCCATGGCGGCGGCCATTTTGGAGGGGACATTTACCAGATTGACATGCGGACGACTAGTCCGCATATGACAATTTGCTCTGAAAGTGGAGGCACCCCCGCAGCCCTGCGCCTCCACAGTGGCTGCGGGGGCAGTAGTTACGCCACTGCATATCATTTCTAAGATCCCCACTATTATCGGCAGAACAGGTTTTACAAGCAAAATCCAGCATGCAACTCTTTTCCGATTTCTAAGTAATTGCACAGTCGCTGTGCAATTCCGTACAAATAAAATGCAAATACAGCAGATAGAAACCTCTTGCATGCATCTATGAGGTCCAAGTCCTGCACATGGCAATGTCATCTGCAGACTGCTTCTGAGATCTGAGATCTGCAGTATTCCTGCTAAGTTAAAAAGTACACAGAGAGAGCATGGCACCTTAACCCTGTTTCTCTATGTTTTGAGCGGGATCCAGACGGGATCCCGCCAGTCGAAATACTGACACCTGAATCCCGACACTGCTCAGAATGCCGGCATCACAACAAGGATCACAATCCCTGCACCAAAATCCCAGACCGCAAACATCCCGAACAAAGGTTTGTTGGGGCTGCGGGCGGGTAAGCCACAGGGGGGGCTAGGTAGGTATAGGCTGCAGGTGGAGGGTTAGGGTTAGGCTATGGGAAAGAGAGGGCTGGGGTTAGGCTGCGGGGAGGAGTGGTTAGGTTTAACTAGCCCTGGGGAGGGTAAGAGTCTAGCCTGCAGGGAAGGAAGGGTAAGGTTTAGGCTGCGGGAAGGGGGAGTTAGGTACAGGCACCACTAGGGAGGATTAGGGTTAGGCTGTGGGGAGAAATGGTTAGGTTTTGGCTGCGGAAAGGGAGAGTCTGCTGCTGTTATCTTCAGAGACATTACAATTATTTCCATAGCCAGATCCATGTTAACTAAAATCTAGCATCTAATAAGCCATTTGCAGCATGCTCTGGCTATTTGTAAGACCTCTCTATTTTACTATGTTATTCATGCTTTGATTTAGAGCTGGGATCAGTAGATGTCAGTTTGTCCTTGTCCATTACCTACTTTAGGTGTGACCTTTGAATGATCTACGATGTTATGTCATGTATGGCTTTCCATAAATAAATGGTGAACTAGATGCTTTATTACCTTAGTCCAAGGCAGGCTACCCTTTCCTTTCCTTTTCTGTCTTCACAATATTTTTTCCCTCTGACTAGATTGTATTTTCTAAGTTGCAAAAAATTGCCACTGTAAACCTGCAACAGACATTTTTTTTTGTTGGTAAATTATCCTACTGTGAAAAGCAAGTGTTGGTTATTCACATTGGCCCTCATTCCGAGTTGTTCGCTCGCAAGCTGCTTTTAGCAGCATTGCACACGCTAAGCCGCCGCCTACTGGGAGTGAATCTTAGCTTAGCAAAATTGCGAACGAAAGATTCTCAAAATTGCGAATGGAAATTTCTAAGCAGTTTCTGAGTAGCTCGACACTTACTCTGCCACTGCGATCAGTTCAGTCAGTTTCGTTCCTGGTTTGACGTCACAAACACACCTAGCGTTCGCCCAGACACTCCTCCGTTTCTCCAGCCACTCCCGCGTTTTTCCCAGAAACTGTAGCGTTTTTTCACACACTCCCATAAAATGGCCAGTTTCCGCCCAGAAACACCCACTTCCTGTCAATCACACTCCGATCACCAGAACGAAGAAAAAACCTCGTAATGCCATGAGTAAAATACCAAACTTCTTAGCAAATTTACTTGGCGCAGTCGCAGTGCGAACATTGCGCATGCGCAGTTTGCGGAAAATCGCTGCGATGCAATGAAAAAGAACGAGCGAACAACTCGGAATGAGGGCCATAGTGTAAGATGTTATCTAATAGGATCGAGGTTAACAGTATATCTTATTAGTAGTACTCCCACGTCCCAGCTTCTGAGGAGTATGTGCCTGTCACACACTGACTCCACAGTGCGAAAGGAAAACCAGTGAAAACTAATACACAAAAGCAGAAACAATTTTCCCTGCATTCTAAAAAAACAAACTGCGTCCCAACATGGTTTATCCAGGTGCAACTTTTTATCATGCTGGATTTGTTCCTAAAGGGTCTATTCACAAAGAAAACGAAAACAGAATTGCTACTTATAACTATACATTGCATATATAGCTGTAATAAGTAGCAATTCATGTATACTCACCCTTCCAACGATGTGCTGCGCTGACTGGGGCTCCTGCGGTGAGGTCATCTCCAGCGGTCCCTCTCTGCGATGTGCGGAGAGTCCAGCGACAGGTCCCTTTGCGCATGCGCAGCTTGTTGACCTCCCGGCAGGCCGCAGTGGCTGCTGGGAGGGCGGAGCCAGCGCCAGGTGCCGAGCAGAGAGCAGGGAAGCATTGAGCTTCCCTGCCGTCTCCACACCACACCACAGTTCAGGTTACGCCATCCTGAGATGGCGAACCTGAACTCCATGGAGCTTTCCTCACCTTCATGAATCGCACTCACCATACAAAGGTTTGGTGATGCCATTCAGGCACAGAGCGGGGATGCCACGGTAACCCGCTCTGTGAATTGCACTAGGCAGAGAAAAGCCCTGTTTAACGCAAAACAGGATTTTTCACTGCTACACGAATAGACCCCTAACTCCTTATGGAATTATTTAGGGACAGTTTAACAACAGGGCAGATAGAGCTCCAGCTCCAGACCTCCACATAAATATAGGCCGATCATCATGGCAGCATGACCAGCTGCCTAGCTGATCCCATCGTTGGCCATAAATCATAAATATTAAAATTGCATTTTTAGTTTTCGCACAAATATATGCAATTTCCTTATTTTTAACATTGCTATTTCCCTATTTTTATGTATTTAGGGAGACTGAGGGGTCTATTCATGTAGCAATGTGAAAAGCCCTTTATCAATGATAACAGGGCTTTTCACTGCTTCCTGCTATTCATAGAAGGGGTTACCATGGAGAAAGCTCAGCTTTCTCCAGCGATGCCCCTGATCAGGGTAGATATCGCTTCCCCGTACTGAGAGGTATCACTCACCTCTTTTACACCCGGTGCGGCCGCAACAGCGAAAGTGGCGTGACTTCACGGAGGGGGCATGGCTAAGAAAGTGACCCTCAGGAGGGGTGTGGCTTCGCGGCCCGACCTGAATTTTCGTCACTCCAGGGGTCCGGGAATTGTGGGCTGCCCCTGGAGACTAGCGTGTCTCTGTTGCCTTCTCCTACACAGTGACAGAAGCTGGGTTGCTGCACGTAATGTTACAGTGCAGCACCCGACTCCTCTGTCACTGAACAGGAGCTGGCACTTTGGTGTCACCTCTCGGCAGGTGACACCTGGGTGCGTGCCGCACCCACCTTGTGATGCCAGTGCCCGTACTGCAGTATGGGGAGAGCAATTCATAGAAGCATGGAAAGCTTAGCTTTCCGTTTCGCTTCTCAAATAGTCTTCACCATCTCAGGATGGCATAAGGATGATGGTGCTGCCTCCCCGCCTTTTCCCCAGCTTCTCCTTCCCCTTCAGTGATGCCGACCAATCACCTGCCTCCTCTGCAGTAGCACTGCCATTTAAGTAATGGGTAACAAAGATCTGATAGACCTTGTTAACCCATTGCTTTGTCCGAAAAGCTGCAGAACTCAAATTTTATATGTCTGACGTCTTTGTACCCACTGGAGTACATATTATATTCAAATTCCTCCCACCGCCACTATATTTAGGCATGTGACCCGACATATGCATATGCTGGGTCACCTCCTCCTTACAGCCCCTGCTGCCTCTGTTCCCCTCGCTCTGCCCCTGCCCCGCTCTGGCTACCTACTGCTGGCTCACTTGCCGTAGGTGCAGGAGAGCCGAGCGGAGGGGGGAACCGCAGCAGCACCTAGTACCGGAGCTGTAAAGAGGTCCAAAGGGAGAGCAGCAGCAGGCCAACAGGGTCCAGTGTGGAGTTGCAGAAGTGTCCGGGGAGGAGATTCGTAGCAGTGTCCTGCAGTGTGACACACTGCTGAAGTGGATTGCCCTGGCCCCTGTGATCCGGTTGAATCTAGACGCTACCACTGTGATTCCCACAGGCAGCCGACTGTCCCGTCAATCCCCGCTCGCATTCTCTACAGGATGGTGGGGGACCTCCTTATCAGATTGCTACGCAGAAAGGGTAATGGTACATGAATCAAGGATAGCTACTTAACCAAGCTATAGATCACATTGAACTGATGCGATCTATACAGGGGCGTTTTAAGAGAGGAGGGGACCCACATGCAGCCTCCATTGCGGGCCCCCTCCTCTCCGGCAGCAATAGACTCTGGCATAATGCTCCCGAGGATACCTCCATTGTGCATGTGCAAATCACTCGGAAATGGCCATGGCGCCCATTATCCGAGTGATTTGTGCCCGCACAGTAGGGCCGCCGCTGCGGGACTCCAGAGGGGTATGTATAATATATGGGTGCAGTGTGTGCGGTGTGGCCTACCCTGGACACTGCACGTATTATAGAAACACCTATGAATCAATAGTGATAAATTGCTATTCCTTAACGCACTTCTTTATGAATAGACCCCTGATAGTGTAGGGCAGTGATGACTAACCTTGACACTCCAGCTGTTGTTGAACTACACATCCCAGCATGCCCTGCATCAGTTTTGCTATTTGGCCATGCTAAAACTGATGCAGGCCATGCTGGGATGTGTAGTTCTGAAGTGTCAAGGTTAGCCATCACTGGGGGGTACACTCCCACATATCACTGGCCACATCCACACAGTACTAATCACAGCTCTTCCCCTTCTCAGTATAAGCACTTAAACATTTTCAGCCCCTGATTCATTTGACCCTTTATCCGGCCCTGTCATTATTATTTACTTTTGGTCAATCCAGCACTTTTGTAGACAGTGGAACTAGTCATCAATAGATACCAACCTGATCTATAGATTGTAAGCTTGCGAGCAGGGCCTTCCTACCTCTGTCTGTCTGTTTTTACCCAGTTTTGTTCTATTACTGTTGTTCTAATTGTAAAGCGCAACGGAATATGCTGCGCTATATAAGAAACTGTTAATAAATAAATAAATAATAATCAGGAATCATGGAAATAACACCTCTTCTTATGGAATCCATATTACCTAATGATGTTTCCAATGCATGTGTGCAGGGAATCAGATCTTGTTTATTGTATGTAATACCATATATCTGTCACGTTCTAAATAAGAAATAATATGCATTTAAAGAAACCTGTTTAGCATTTGTATCCTTGCATGTTTCATCATAATGTAATGTCTTGTTTTAGTAAAGTATTTATGTGTCTGATATGCATCATTTTTATAAGCCCTCCAAAAATAAATAATTAATTAGTGATTCATTTTGTTTGTAATTGTATTTTGTGCTATGTCAGAGAGTAATTGAAGACTTCCTAAAAAGTGCTAACACTTGAACCGCATTAAGGGGGTGATTCCAAGTTGATCGCAGCAGGAATTTTGTTAGCAGTTGGGCAAAACCATGTGCACTGCAGGGGGGGGGGGGGGGCAGATATAACATGTGCAGAGAGAGTTAGATTAACCCACCCAAATCTAACTCTTTCTGCACATGTTACATCTGCCTCCCCTGCAGTGCACATGGGCCCTCATTCCGAGTTGATCGGTCGCAAGGCGAATTTAGCAGAGTTACACACGCTAAGCCGCCGCCTACTGGGAGTGAATCTTAGCTTCTTAAAATTGCGACCGATGTATTCGCAATATTGCGATTACTAACTACTTAGCAGTTTCAGAGTAGCTCCAGACTTACTCTGCCTGTGCGATCAGTTCAGTGCTTGTCGTTCCTGGTTGACGTCACAAACACACCCAGCGTTCGCCCAGGCACTCCCACCGTTTCTCCGGCCACTCCTGCGTTTTTTCCGGAAACGGTAGCGTTTTCAGCCACACGCCCCTGAAACGCCGTGTTTCCGCCCAGTAACACCCATTTCCTGTCAATCACATTACGATCGCCGGAGCGAAGAAAAAGCCGTGAGTAAAAATACTTTCTTCATAGTAAAGTTACTTGGCGCAGTCGCAGTGCGAACATTGCGCATGCGTACTAAGCGGATTTTCACTGCGATGCGATGAAAAATACCGAGCGAACAACTCGGAATGAGGGCCATGGTTTTGCCCAACTGCTAACAAAATTCCTTCTGCGATCAACTTGGAATTACCCCAATAGCAGTAGCAGAACTGGGTAGTTTCTAGTGAGTGAGAAATATTTTGGGGGATTTTAGTAATTTTTAGAAAGATCGGGCGCAGGCAGTGGTGTCGAGAGGGGGGGAGGGTGTGTGTGCAAATTACCCGGGCCCAGGTCTGATGGAGGGGCCCCTTTACCTGGCAGCAGCAACTGCAGATCTTTTCCTAAGCCCAACACACACTGCTGTGTGCTGAGCTGTAGTGTGGCCAGGGAGGCGCTTATAATTGTTATTTATTAACAGTTTCTTATATAGCGCAGCAAATTCCGTTGCGCTTTACAACTGGACACAATAATAATACAAAACTGGGTAATAACAAACAGTCAGAGGTAGGAAGGCCCTGCTCGCAAGCTTACAATCTGTCCCTTAGGCATAATAAGGTCATAACTACTATCATCCTCCCAGACTAGACAGGCTTTATGCATGGGCAGTCCACTTTGGTGAATATTAGGTGTTTTTTTGCTCATCTGCATGGCTCCCATGGGAGGAGTCCTCATTGGTTACTATTTCCCTCCATGGAGTGGCCCTTCCTGTGAGAGGTCATAAGATGCTTCAGAATGGGCCCTGTTTTTCTGTGGTGGGTGAAATTGCGCCAAGTGCTAGAGTTTCTATTAATGGGTTTATATCCTCCTCCTTTTCTCTAACTGGTGGCATGTGGCAATGTTGTCCCTTGTCCCTGACTTTATTTGCGCTTGCTATCAAACCTCTAGCCTGTCTGCTAAGGGCACATCCTGGCATAGTGGGACTTCGGCTGAGTGCCAGGGGAGTCAAGGTGGCACTTTATGTTGATGATCTCTTACTTTTTTTGTCAGACTTCTCTGCATCAATAGCTACTGTCCTTCATTTGATGTTGGAGTTCTGCAATTTTTTTGGGCCTTACTAACAATTTGGATAAGTTGCATATTCTCCCCCTTAGGGGTTTATGACCTGCTCACCCCTTGATTCCCTCCCGCCCCCCACTCCCGGTGGTTTGATAGCTTCAAATGTTTAGAGATTTGATTTAGTAACTCCCCGTCAGACTATATCGCCAAGCATATCAAACCCAAGCTGCTATATGTGAAGGCCAAGGCACATTCCTGGAATAAGCTCCCTCTTACTCTCACTGGCCGTGTTTTTAAAATGGTGGTCCAGCATACGTTTTTGTATGTTTTTCACCAATCACCCATTTTTCTCCCATTATCACTATTCCTGAAAGTGGAAGGGCAGGTCTCCTCACTGGCCTGTGCGGATCATCAGGCACATATTTATTATGATCCTCTTACTAGATCTAAATCTGCAGGGTGTTTAGCTCACCTTCATTTTCAATTTCATTATAATACAGCTCAATTGTCACACACACGGCTTTAGGTACAGGACACATCTGTGAATTCTTATACATGCATACTTTATTGGTTGCTCAGCTGGCGCCTGGTCACTCACCCCTACAGTCATTGCTTAGATGTAGAGAATTTAGGTCAGGTCCCCCATTGGTTCTTCAGGTAGTAAAAATGTGGAAGTTGGTTAATAAGATATTGCTTTTTCAGGGCATTGACCCTGATACTCCCTTGTGAAATGCTAGGCTACTGATGGAATATTCTTCAGAATAGAGGGCTCTGTGGTGGTAGAGTGGTAGAGGAGTATCTAGTTTGGGACAACTATATGCTAGCACTGTACTTAAGTTTTTTGCTGAGTTACATAATGACTATCAGATCCCTCCTCATTCATTATTTTATAGCTATCTACAACTCAGGCATGCCCTAGCATCCAAATTTTCAGGAGAACATACTCTTATACAGGACTCCCCAATTAAACTGTTCCTTTCCTCATAGAACCCTTTCTTGCCTTTATTCATTCATAATGAATGCTCACCACTCCACAGATTTACCATGCCTCAAGCTCAGTTGGGAGGCTGACATTGGTCCAATGAGTGATGAGACCTAGTCCCTGGCCTTCAAAAGCCCACAGCTATCTGCAGTCTCCATCAGATTCCAACAAATTCAATACTTTATACTACATCAAACCTACTTAACTGCTGAACATTTATTGAAATTTGGTGGTCAAACAAATGACACCTGCCCTAAGTGCCAGGATTCCCAATGGTCCTTTTGGCACCTTCTATGGGCGTCTCTGCAAGTTCAAGGTTTTTTTTGGGTTGTGTGGTACAAGCAATTACCTCTACTGGTATAGCCCTGTCTACTCTAATGCCCAGGGTATGCTCACTTAGGCCCTCATTCCGAGTTGTTCGCTCGCAAGCTGCTTTTAGCAGCATTGCACACGCTAAGCCGCCGCCTACTGGGAGTGAATCTTAGCTTATCAAAATTGCGAACGAAAGATTCGCAATATTGCGAAAAGACTTCTCCTGTGCAGTTTCTGAGTAGCTCGAGACTTACTCTTCCAGTGCGATCAGTTCAGTGCTTGTCGTTCCTGGTTTGACGTCACAAACACACCCAGCGTTCACCCAGACACTCCTCCGTTTCTCCAGCCACTCCCGCGTTTTTCCCAGAAACGGTAGCGTTTTTTCACACACTCCCATAAAACGGCCAGTTTCCGCCCAGAAACACCCACTTCCTGTCAATCACATTACGATCACCAGAACAAAGAAAAAACCTCGTAATGCCGTGAGTAAAATACCAATCGTCATAGCAAATTTACTTGGCGCAGTCGCAGTGCGAACATTGCGCATGCGCAATTAGCGGAAAATCGCTGCGATGCGAAGAAAATTACCGAGCGAACAACTCGGAATGACCACCTTAGTATTTTGGCTGAAGACATCTTTAAACAATATACTATGCAATACTGTATATTCTTAACCTATGTTCATTGGTGAAGGTCTGCATTTCTTGGACATTGATGATTGAGTTCCAGGCATGGGTTTCATTAGTTAACACTACTGTGTCTCATTATAAATATATGTATATTATATAAAATGAAGTCTAAATTCAACCATATCTGGTTTCGGTGGCCAAAATCCCAATACTCTAATAAGTGCTTGCTGAACCATCTACATTCCCTGTCCCACATACTTCATGTTAGATATATCACTTGGGTGCAATGGACTACCTTCTGTTTTTACTCATTGTTCCCCCTTATATAGTCATTTGGAGTCCTGGGCTTATCATCTGAGCACTCATATGTATTTGTTTACCCATGTGCTGTTACATGTTCATTGTTTTGTTTTGTTTTATATATTTGCTACTCTTCAAGAGTATTATAGGATGTTATGTTTTCTGTCAACACTGGATACTACTTTTGGCTTGATTTTTTGTGTGTGAAGTTTTCTATACTTTGGGGGTCATTCCGAGTTGATCGCTAGCTGCCGATTTTCGCAGCGCAGCGATCAGGAAGAAAACTGTGCATGCGTATGCACCGCAATGCGCAGGTGCGTCATACGGGTACAAAGAGGATCGGTGCTGGGCGATGGATTTAGCGAAGTTTCCATTCACACAGCTGAACGCAAGGTGATTGACAGAAAGAGGGCGTTTATGGGTGTCAACTAACCGTTTTCAGGGAGTGTTTGGGAAAATGCAGACATGTCCAGGCATTTGCAGGGCGGGTGTCTGACGTCAATTCCGCCACCAAAAAGACTGAAGTGATCGCAAGGGCTGAGTAAGTCCAGAGCTACTCTGAAACTGCAGAAAATGTTTTGCTGCGCTCGGCTGCAAAGGCGATCGCACACTTGCAAAGCGAAAATACACTCTATGTGTTTGCTCGGCTGCTAAAAGTAAAACTCGGAATGACCCCATTATTGTATGTGTACTTGTTAAGTTTTTCTATATATTTTCTGTTTGCTTTTGTATTTTTTTCTACATCTTTTGTTGTTTTATAAAAACAATAAAAATTACTCAATTTAAAAAAAATGGTTATTAAAGGCCATTATTAAGGAAGTATTTCCTGTTGGAATGGAACCTGAGTACGTGCAGACATACCATAAATTTGTGCTACTGGCTGTTTACATGCACGTTAAGCATAATTGCTTCTATATTGCCATGCATATTACAAATAGATATCCATTGTGACCTATGGCACCACTTGGTGTACCACGCAAGCTGCTGAGCAGCATAACATTATATTTCTTATATAGTAATTACACGTATATTGACTTATAGTACAATCGAATGTTGCACCGCTCTTTGGCCTTTCTCTTGACTCTTCGTTCATAACACACCCTGTTTACAGACCATGTAATGGGTGGTGATGAAATTCCAGATATCATGTGTTACCAGTTAAAGGATGGACAGTCAAGTGTAGGCTAGGGTGCAGTTGTGCAAAGCAGGTCAAACAGTAGTATTAAGCACATATTTGCAGAACTTTCAAATAACAAAAACATGTACATTTTTGCCAACTCTAAACAGACAATCCTATTCCGGGAGGTTGACCTTGCATACTTGATTTATAACATTGTGGTTTCCCACCCACCAATCTACCAAATAAAATAAACATTCCACCTTAAATCTGAACTATTGAAAATGTACAAAACAAGCCCTTGCTAATCGTCGTTCAGTGTGTGGGTATGAAAACAAATGAATTCTGAGTAATTATTTCTTAATAGAGCTTCATTAAATTTACATAATTGTGATTCTGACTTTATTTTTTATCATATTTAGATCCAACACTTAACAAATCCAGAAACTTTATTAGACTGATTAACTAAAGAAAAATGGAAAATGTTCAGACACAGTTGCTGAGCTCTTTCTGCTTATCGCAACTATCTGCATAATTACGGGAAGGCATGGGAATCTTTGTCACAGCACTGGCCATTTGCACTTTACACTTGTTACCCCACAACCCAGATTACCCTGATTGTGTTTACCTCCCTCACAGGTAGCAGATCTTGTACAGTTGTGTATTTATTATTCATTATAGTCATATTCAGTCTTGGACTTTACCTTACAATACGGGGACGTTTATATATCTTACAGAGCAAAACTCTAGGCCTTTGGTCCATAAATGAAGTACAGTTCTGAGAAGACTTGAAACCCTTTCCATTATAGTGCCTACTTTGCAGCGGTTCAACCCAGGTGTCAATACTCATGTTACACACAGGCTTTCCTAAATTCCAGAACAGGCAGACTACAGTACTTCTCCTGATCTTTTATACAGTGTAAAATGGATACTGGAAATAAGGACTCTTAGTCAGGTTTTGCGGTAACACAACGCGTCTTTACTGGCATCAGATACTGGGGGTAATTCCAAGTTGATCGCAGCAGGTAGATTTAACATGTGCAGAGAGAGTTAGATTTGGGTGTGGTGTGTTCAATCTGCAATCTAAATTGCAGTGTAGAAATAAAGCAGCCAGTATTTACCCTGCACAGAAACAAAATAACCCACCCAAATATACTCTCTCTGCAAATGTTATATCTGCCCCCCCTGCAGTGCACATGGTTTTGCCCAATTGCTAAAAAATTTCCTGCTGCGATCAACTTGGAATTACCCCCACTGTGCATAGCATACGCAGGCTTGGGCCTGGTCACACAGGTACATACAGAAAATAAACAAATGAACATAAAAGGTCCTAGCACTAAATAGTAACATAGTGCATATTGCAATTGAGATGCACGGTATCAGAAATGTATTGGAATTGTGCTGAACGGTGTTTGGGAGGTGGCTATTCAGACATACAAGAATAGTCTGTCTTATAGGCATGTGGGTATGGCGCTGAAGTTTTTGAAAAGTCAGATGCATAATCGTTCACATTGGAGGCCATACTGACAGAGAATCTAGCATGGGGATGATACAGGTTTCAATGGTTTGACCGATGATTATGTCTAAAGATGCTCAATGTGGTTGTCTCAGACCATACACCATACCTCCCAACTGTCCCGATTTTCGCGGGACAGTCCCGTTTTTTGGGGTCTGTCCCGCTGTCCCTCCCGCGGGCCGCAGTGTCCCGCGGTGGAGGGGGGGGGGGGGGGCAGTTAGAAGGCTCCTGATCACTCACTGCTCAGTTGAGAGCAGAGCAGCGTTGAATAGACGCTGTGCGTACGCGCACACCGTCTATTCCAGTGAGTTAGAGGGAGAGGGGGCATGCCAGCAGCTCACAGAGCGCTGGCCATGCCCCCTCAGTGACGAAAACGGGGGCGTGGCTGGCGATCGTGGGCCCTCCCGTGAAGCCACGCCCCCTTATACGCAGGTCACGCCCCCTTTTCGGTCGCGGGCGCGCGCCAAGATGTCCCTCCTTCCTCTACTTCAATGTTGGGAGGTATGCCATACACATGCATGGATGTAAACCAGAGCAGAGTTGTAGCAGCATTTGCATAAAGTCACAGAAGCAATACCGGCAGAAAATGTACAAACAGATGATGCAGCGCCTGAATTCGGATCTGAAATGGATCTATTGCCAGGTATGGCCAGGCTGTGTAAGCTGAGGCTTACTCAGCCTGGCCGCTTCCTGGCAGCTTGCGAGGACTGGAAATCTGTGTGCAGCCATGCATGCCCTGGTCTTGTCTCGCCTGGAAAATGTGGGTGACACACCTTATTTCCTGGAACGCTGGGCAAGAATGTCCCTGCACCGCCCGCCAAATGCCTCTACCTGTCAATAAGGCGGAGGCTAGGGGAAACTGCATGAAGTATTGCAGTACCCGTTCTGCACATGCGCATAATGGGTCCTGCGCTGACCCCAAAATATTGGAGATATGTGTTTATCGATGGATTAACGTACATCTCTGAATCAGGCCCAAAGTCCTTACACAATGAGATACTAAACTATGGTTTGTAAATCATTGTACAACTTTTTTTGTACTAGTTTTATCAATAGTGTTTCTGTAGCTAGTGTAACTAATATTTTTCTGGGTTAATATTATTATGGTTAATCCTTGCGCATGAAATTACAAAAATATCTACTTGTATTTTAAAAGCATGTTTTTCTGTGCAATTTTACCTTAATCTTACGGGACAGGATATATTAAGCATTGTGTTTTTAATGCGAAACATCCGCTGCTTACAGCTGTATAGCTGCATTTACTAATGTCGTACGCATGAAGATTTACATAAAGGACAGCTCTTCCATTAAGAGCTGTCCACGTTCCGCAGCTTGAAGAATACAGGAATTACATAGGGACTGCATTGCCAGAAGCCCACAGCGGTTGTCTCCAATATCCGCTACGGACCACTTTTATGCATCTGGGCCCTCCTTCAGATGTGGTGCTATTATGCTGCTTACATAGAAGCAGCAGTGGCAGCACTAATACGGTAATGCAGCAGGGGTCATGCCTCCTGCTACATTACTGATCTGAACTGCGTCCAAGGACGCAGTATCGGATCTTCCCCGACACCATCGGGCGGCTTGTGGGACACGCAAGTCGGATATCGCAGAGGTCAGGTAATCTCCATGCAACGTCCTGTGTCACAGGACCCGTTCGCACACGTGCCGAATGGGGTTATGCGCATGAACACAGTACCGAACATCAGTACTTTGTACATCAGGGAGCAAGAACAACTGGATCTGAATGAGGTCTTTAGAAATGCATCATAACTCAGAAAATAGCAGTTTTCAGAGGTTTGACAGTATTTGTAAGGTTGAAACATCCCGCCCATAGTAGGAAGAAGCTATTTAACCTTCAATGACAGAGAAGGCTATATTTACTAAATGAATGGAATTTAACTTAAAAAATGTGGGTGAATTTTAAATTGTGTGTTCATTTTTAAATAAGTAACAAATTAATAATTAATAAATTGTGACACCACTTTCCCAATAATAAATCATCAATAAAATGGGCAGATTATTTATATTTGTGCTGTTCCAGGTATAAATCTCTTCAAAATTGCCTATATTGAGATTAGAGGAACAAACACATTATTGCGTATATTGCAATAGATCCATTTAGATCCTGATTCTGAATCGGACGCTGCATCATCTGTTTGTACATTTTCTGCCGGTATTGCTTCTGTGACTTTATGCAAATATTTCTACAACTCTTCCCTAGTGTACAACCATTCATGTGCAAGGACACCCACTTTGAGCATCTTTAGACATAACCATCGGTCAAACCCTCGAAACGTGCACCGTACCATGGGGGTCATTCCGAGTTGATCGCTCGCTGACGATTTTCGCAGCGCAGTGATCAGTTAAAAAAAGGCAAAACTGCGCATGCGTATGCACAGTAATGTGCACGCGCGTCATATGGGTACAAACAGCATCGTTGCTGTGCAATGCTTCTAGCGAAGAAACCATTCGCACAACCGATCACAAGGAGATTGACAGGAAGAGGGTGTGTATGGGTGTCAACTGACCGTTTTCTGGTAGTGGTAGGGAAAACGCAGGCGTGTCCAGGCATTTGCAGGGCGGGTGTCTGACGTCAATTCCGGGACCAGACAGGCTGAAGTGATAACAAGGGCTGAGTAAGTTCAGACCTACTCAGAAACTGCAAAAAACTTTTTCGTACCGCTCGGCTGCACATGCGATCGCACACTTGCAAAGTGAAAATACACTCCCCCGTGGGCGGCGACTACGCGTTTGCACGGCTGCAAAAAGTAGCTAGCGAGCGATCAACTTGGAATGAGGGCCCATGCTTGGCAAAGATCAGAGTATGGCCTCCAAAGTGAAAGATTATGCCTCTGAGTTTGCAACCACTGAAGCGACATACTCACATGCCTATAAGACAGACCATTCTTAGAATAGCCACCTCCCAATCACTGCCCAGCACAATTCCAATACATTCCTTATACTATGCATTTTAAATACAACGGCGCCTATGAATACACATCGTGTGTCACATGCACTGTGTTACTTTTTAGCGACTTATATACATGCGCAGTACCAAAAAAAAAATACGATTTTACTTACCGGTAAATCTATTTCTCTTAGTCCGTAGTGGATGCTGGGGACTCCGTAAGGACCATGGGGAATAGACGGGCTCCGCAGGAGACATGGGCACTTTAAGAAAGAATTTAGATTCTGGTGTGCACTGGCTCCTCCCTCTATGTCCCTCCTCCAGACCTCAGTTAGAGAAACTGTGCCTGGAAGAGCTAACAGTACAAGGAAAGGATTTTGGGAATCCAGGGTAAGACTCGTACCAGCCACACCAATCACACCGTATAACTTGTGATAAACTTACCCAGTTAACAGTATGAACAATCACAGAGCATCAGATAAACCCTGATGCAACTATAACATAACTCTTATTTAAGCAATAACTATATACAAGCATTGCAGAAGAAGTCCGCACTTGGGACGGGCACCAAGCATCCACTACGGACTACGAGAAATAGATTTACCGGTAAGTAAAATCTTATTTTCTCTAACGTCCTAGTGGATGCTGGGGACTCCGTAAGGACCATGGGGATTATACCAAAGCTCCCAAACGGGCGGGAGAGTGCGGATGACTCTGCAGCACCGAATGAGCAAACACAAGGTCCTCCTCAGCCAGTGTATCAAACTTGTAGAACTTTGCAAAGGTGTTTGAACCTGACCAAGTAGCCGCTCGGCAAAGCTGTAATGCCAAGACCCCTCGGGCAGCCGCCCAAGAAGAGCCCACCTTCCTTGTGGAATGGGCCTTAACTGATTAAGGCAGCGGCAACCCAGCCGCAGAATGAGCCTGCTGAATCGTGTTACAGATCCAGTGAGCAATAGTTTGCTTTGAAGCAGGCGCCCCAAGCTTGTTGGAAGCATACAGGATAAACAAAGATTCTGTATTCCTGATCTTAGCCGTTCTGGCTACATAAACCTTCAAAGGCCCGACCACATCCAGTGACTCGGAATCCTCCAAGTCAGTAGTAGCCACAGGCACCACAATAGGTTGGGGTATATGAAGGAATGAAACCACTTTCGGCAGAAATTGTGGGCGGGTCCGCAATTCTGCTCTATCCGCATGGAAAACCAGATAAGGGCTTTTATGTGACAAAGCCGCCAATTCTGAGACACGCCTAGCCGAAGCCAAGGCTAATAGCATGACCACCTTCCACGTGAGATATTTTACTTCCACCGTTTTGAGTGGTTCAAACCAGCGTGATTTCAGGAAACTCAACACCACGTTAAGATCCCAAGGTGCCACTGGAGGCACAAAAGGGGGCTGAATATGCAGCACTCCCTTTACAAACATCTGAACTTCAGGCAGAGAAGCCAGTTCTTTTTGAGAGAAAATGGATAAGGCCGAAATCTGAACCTTAATGGAACCCAATTTAAGGCCCAAAGTCACTCCCGACTGTAGGAAGTGAAGGAAACGGCCCAGCTCGAATTCCTCCGTAGGGGCATTCCTGGCCTCACACCAAGCCACATATTTTCGCCATATACGGTGATAATGTTGAGCCGTCACATCCTTCCTAGCCTCGATCAGCGTAGGAATGACCTCATCCGGAATGCCTTTTTCTGCTAGGATCCGGCGTTCAACCGCCATGCCGTCAAACGCATCCGCGGTAAGTCTTGGAACAGACAGGGCCCCTGTTGCACAAGTCCTGTCTTAGAGGCAGAGGCCACGGGTCCTCTGTGAGCATTCCTTGCAGATCTGGATACCAAGTCCTTCTTGGCCAATCCGGAACAATGAGTATTGTTCTCACTCCTCTTTTTCTTATGATTCTCAGCACCTTGGGTATGAGAGGAAGAGGAGGAAATACATAGACCGACTGGAACACCCACGGTGTCACCAGTGCGTCCGCAGCTATCGCCTGAGGGTCTCTTGACCTGGCGCAATATCTCTGCAGCTTTTTGTTGAGGCGGGATGCCATCATGTCCACCTGTGGCAGTTCCCACCGACTTGCAATCTGCGTGAAGATTTCTTGATGAAGTCCCCACTCTCCCGGGTGGAGGTCGTGCCTGCTGAGGGAGTCTGCTTCCCAGTTGTCCACTCCCGAAATGAACACTGCTGACAGTGCGCTTACGTGATTCTCCACGCAGAGAAGAATTCTGGTGGCTTCCTCCATCGCCACCCTGCTCCTTGTGCCGCCTTGGCGGTTTACATGAGCCACTGCGGTGATGTTGTCTGACTGAATCAGAACTGGTTGGTCACGAAGCAGGGACTCCGCTTGACGTAGGGCGTCGTATATGGCCCTTAGTTCCAGGATGTTGATGTGAAGGCAAGTCTCCTGACTTGACCACAGCCCTTGGAAATTTCTTCCCTGTGTGACTGCCCCCCACCCTCGGAGGCTTGCATCCGTGGTCACCAGGACCCAGTCCTGAATGCCGAATCTGCGACCTTCGAGAAGGTTTGCACTCTGCAGCCACCACAGGAGAGACACCCTGGCCCTGGGGGATAGGGTGATTAACCGATGCATCTGAAGATGTGATCCGGACCACTTGTCCAGTAAGTCCCATTGGAAGGTCCTCGCATGGAACCTGCCGAAGGGAATGGCCTCGTATGATGCCACCATCCTTCCCAGGACTCGAGTGCAGTGATGCACTGATACCTGTTTTGGTTTTAATAGATTCCTGACCAGTGTCATGAGCTCCTGAGCTCTCTCTATCGGGAGATAAACCCTTTTCTGGTCTGTCTAGGATCATGCCTAGGAGAGGCAGATGAGCTGTAGGAACCAACTGCGACTTTGGAATATATAGAATCCAGCCGTGTTGCCGTTACACTTCCAGAGAAAGTTATACGCTGTTCAGCAACTGCTCTCTTGATCTCGCTTTTATGAGGAGATCGTCCAAGTACGGGATAATAATGACACCTTGCTTCCGCAGGAGCACCATCATTTCCGCCATTACCTTGGTGAATATTCTCGGGGCCGTGGAGAGACCAAACGTCAACGTCTGAAATTGGTAATGACAATCCCGTACCGCAATTCTGAGGTACGCCTGATGAGGTGGATAAATGGGGACATGAAGGTATGCATCCTTTATGTCCAGAGTCACCATAAAATCTCCCCCTTACAGGCTTGCAATGACCGCTCTTAGCGATTCCATCTTGAACTTGAACCTTTTCAGGTATATGTTCAGGGATTTTAAATTCAATATGGGTCTGACCGAACCGTCCGGTTTCGGGACTACAACATGGTCGAATATTAACCCCCTCCTTGTTGAAGGAGGGGAACCTTGACCACCACCTGTTGAAGATACAATTTGTGAATTACAGTTAACACTGTTTCCCTCCCGTGGGGGGAAGCCGGCAGGGCCGTCGGTGAGGGGGCATCTCCTCAAAGTCCAGCTTGTATCCCTGAGACATAATATCTATTGCCCAGGGATCTAACAGGGAGTGAACCCACTTGTGGCTGACTTGCGAAGGCGTGCCCCCACCGGGCCTAGCTCCGCCTGTGGAGCCCCAGCGACATGCGGTGGATTTTGTAGAGGCCGGGGAGAACTTCTGTTCCTGGGAACTAGCTGTGTTGTGCAGCTTCTTTCCTCTGCCCCTGCCTCTGGCAAGAAAGGACGCACCTCGGACTTTCTTGTTTCTTTGTTCGAAAGGCTGTGCAGGAATATAGGGCAAAATATCAGAATTACCAGATATAGCTGTGGAGACCAGGTCCGAGAACCCTTCTCCACACAGTCCTCAGCCTTCCATATGCCTCTTAAGTCGGCATCATCTGTCCATTGCATATTCTACAGGACACGTCAAGCAGAAATCGACATAGCTTTGACTCTAGGACCCAGTAGACTCATGTCTCTTTGGGCATGTTTTATATATATATATATATATATATATATATATCTTAAGACAGCATCTTTAATATATATATCTCTATATATATACATATATATATATACATACTAGGGTCTCAATCTCTGCTGATAAGGTACCTGTCCACGCTGCCACAGCGCTATAAACCCATGCCGACACAATCGCCGGTCTGAGTAGTGTACCAGAATGTGCACGCTATCTGCAGGATCCCTGAGGATAGCGGTTACGTCAGGGCTACCTTTTGGGCAAACGTGACACCCTAGTGGAAGATTTCCATCGTATCCTGGCCCTAGTAGGGAAAGGATACTCCCTGAGAATTCTTTGTGGGAAACTGCAGCCTCTTGTCTGGAGATTCCCGCTCTTTTTCATCATGAGAGGAGGGAAATTTACCTCAGCTTTCTTCCCCTTAAACATGTGTACCCTTGTGTCAGGGACAGATGAGTCATCAGTGATATGCAAATCATCTTTTATTACAATAATCATATATTGAATACTTTTCTGCCATTTTGGCTGTAACTTTGCATTATCGTAGTCGACACTGGAGTCAGACTCCGTGTCGATATCAGTGTCTATTATTTTGGATAGTGAGCATTGAGAGACTCTGAAGGTCTCTGCGACATAGGGACAGACATGGGTAGATTCCCTGTCTGTTCTCTAATCTTTTGTGCAATAAATTCACCTTAGCACTCAATTACACATATCCAAACAGGTGTCGGCGTTGTCGACGGAGACACCCTCTCACACACATATTTGCTCCATCTCCTCCTTAGGGGAGCCTTTTACCACAGACATGTCGACACACACGTACCGACACACCACACACTCAGGGAATGCTCATCTGAAGACAATTCCCCCATAAGGCCCTTTGAAGAGACAGAGAGAGAGTATGCCAGCACACACCCCAGCGCTATTAACCCAGGAATAACACAGTAACTTAATGTTAACCCAGTAGCTGCTGTTTATATTGATTTTTGCGCCTAATTATGTGCCCCCCCTCTCTTTTTACCCTCTTCTACCGTGTAACTGCAGGGGAGAGGCTGGGGAGCTTCCTCTCAGCGGTGCTGTGGAGAAAAAACATGGCGCTGGTGGGTGCTGCGGAAGAAGCCTCGCCCCCTCGACGGCGGGCTTCTGTCCCGCTTTCATGTACAATTTTTGGCGGGGGCTCAAACATATATACAGTGCCCAATTGTATATATGCAAACTTTTGCTAAAGAGGTCTCTAATTGCTGCCCAGGGCGCCCCCCTCCCCCCTGCACCCTTACAGTGACCGGAGTATGTGGGTGTAGTGTGGGAGCAATGGCGCACAGCTGCAGTGCTGTGCGCTACCTCAGTGAAGACTGGAGTCTTCTGCCGCCGATTTCGAATACTTCTTTCTTATAGCAAGCTCAGGAGAGCTCACTAAACAGCACCCAGCTCGTCCGGGCACAGATTCAAACTGAGGTCTGGAGGAGGGACATAGAGGGAGGAGCCAGAGCACACCAGAATCTAAATTCTTTCTTAAAGTGCTTATGTCTCCTGCGGAGCCGTCTATTCCCCATGGTCCTTACGGAGTCCCCAGCATCCACTAGGACGTTAGAGAAATATTAATTTCTAAAACCAGCTAGACTAATCTAGTTAGTAAGACTTTTTGAATGACAGATATCACATGATGCAAAGTTGCCAGCACGAATCTTACCTCAGAATAAGTTTTGCCCAATAATATTTTTTATGAAGCACAAAATGATTGCATAGTGCAATTTACTTACTCAATGTTGCTAAAAAAAAAAAAAAACCAACAACAGGGACACCACCTGCAGTGGCAGGGGTGAATCAATGAAGATTAGTTCATTGACCCCATAGAGTTCTCTTGTAGTGAATGTAAATAAACAATAGTGTAGACTGCATGCTTGGTCCAAAGAGAAAATCATTTTATAAATAAATAAAGACAAGTTTGTGACACAACATTATACAACAATATTTGCAATAACTTACTCATTTGTAAATGATTACATTAGTGGGACATTGTATACCACTGCTGCAAACATTAAAGCCTGGTAAAAAGAACCGAAAATATAGTGTAAAAATAAAATCCATATGCTCCAGAGTATGACATGTTTTTAGGTTGAGAAAGTAGTTATAAATGTATTAAGAGAATAGTTTTACTAACTACAGGAATAATTTGTTAATAGGATAAGAACACAATTATCTTCAAAAGAGAAAAGGCCTTATACAAACCACAGAAAATGAGGGTGTGTAGAACATTGCATTTTGTGTTAATGAACCTAATTATCTGCTGTGTGCATAACAATTAGCACACGTCTCCAGTAATGCCCCAAACTTTTTCAGGTTTTCGTCTGTCTAGAAAGTATAAAAGCATCACTACAAAGCCCAGGCTACTATCACTTTAGGATCACAAGCTTCAATTATTTCACAATATCTGCTTTTTTTAAAATAAAGCTAAGTTTAATCTGTTTATGTCTAAATAAAACAAGATTTTAAAAGACAACAGGACTGTCTATCCTTTATGTCACTACTGGAATTTTTATTAAAGTTGTAATAATTCAACTATAAATGTGCTTTCAGTATGCATTGCACCTTTCAGGCACAAAAGCGATTCCACTGTAATGCAGGCCTTACCTTTGATTCCACCACCTTGATGGATGTGTTGGAAAATTGTTTTAATTTTTTTTTTATATGGCAACATAAAGTATACATAATGTCATGCAGGGAAAAATACAGTGGTAGAAGCAAACAATGCATAGGAATACAAATAATAAGACAGTAAGTTAATGAAACAATTGATACCCCTGTCAGACTGGCAGAGCCGGGTCGCACTCTGTAATTTGTACATGGGTTCTTCTCGGGTGTGACCTGGCTTAAGACCCCTTTCAGACTTGCAGCCTGACCCGGCATATGCCGGATTGGTGACGTCACTACGTCGGCGGCGCTTGGAGATAATCATCTCCAAGCACCGCCTCCTCCTATGCAGAGAATGGATGCTGGGTCACCTTGACCTGGTTTACCATTCACACTGCATCGCATCCAGGGTCGATTCCAGCTTCAACCCAGGTCATGTGCAATAACCCGTGAAATTTATGCTAGTATGTGGGGTATGAGAGTAAAATTAACAGCATTCAATCACACATCAGGGATGGACGGATGGAGGTCATTAGGTCAACATGAGCTAGATCGACATATTTTGGGTCGACATGCATTAGGTCAATATGGTTATTAGGTCGACGTGAAAAAAGGTTGAAATTAGTTTTTCACAATTTTTTTCATTTTTTGACCTTTTTCATACTTAACGATCCACGTGGACTACAATCGGGAACGGTAAGCTGTGCCGAGCGCAGCGAGGCACTGTGCCCCAAGCATGGAAAGCGAAGCGAGCTATGCGAGGGGTCACGGTGCACTAAGTAGGTTTACTCGTCACTTTTCAAAGAAAACAACACCAAAAAAAGAAAAAAAAAACTCATGGTGACCTTTTTCCATGTCGACCCAATGTGGTCGACCTAACTCATGTCGACCTATTGAACCACACCCGGGAGGGACATCAGAGGGAGGCCCACCATGGAATCTTGCAATGTGATGGCACAAATAAATAATTCAATTAACCGAATTTGATGATGTTGGGGAACTGCTGCGATGGTATGTACATGAGCAACAGTGTCCTGGATCAGGCTTGATGTTAAACAGTAGGAATTCAGCTGTATTTTCACATGGGATGGCCATGGCTTGCACACATCGAGCATTGATGTCTAACCCTATGGAAGGAAGGGTTGGCAGAAAAGATCAGATTCCCTGGCTAGAGACAGGAATTGTCAGGAAAAGAACAAGAGGGCGGAGGACACTAATGATGAGAGATTACAATCTAGGGGGAATCTTTACTGAAAAACATTCTACAAAACCCTGCATATGGGAAACAACTGATGCACTTTCTCCTTGGAAACTCATTTTCAAGTATACACTTCTTGTCAACCAAATAATTAAGCTCATTCATACAGTGTACCCCTTCTTGCATTTAGCAAGGAATGCCCTGTCAAGTGTAGATAATGTAGCTCCCATCTGAAGATACAAAACATAGCACCCCAACAGTTAGCAGCAATTTACTGTGTGGAATTGGGTGTGGATCATCAAATCGACAGTATCTAGGTCGACCACTATAGGTCGACAGTCACTAGGTCGACACGGATGGAAGGTTGACAGGGTTTCTAGGTCGACATGTGGTAGGTCGACAGGTCTAAAGGTCGACATGAGGTTTTTGTTTTTTATGGTGCCGTTTTCTTCGTAAAGTGACCGGGAACCCCAATTAGTGTCCCCTCGCATGGCTCGCGAGCTTCGGGCAAGGTGCCTTGCTCCGCTACTGCTTCACTCGGCACAGATTACCGTTCCAATCGTAGTTCACGTGGATCATTAAGTATGAAAAAGTTCAAAAAAAGAAAAAAAATAAGAATTTACTCACCGGTAATTCTATTTCTCGTAGTCCGTAGTGGATGCTGGGAACTCCGTAAGGACCATGGGGGATAGACGGGCTCCGCAGGAGACTGGGCACTCTAAAGAACAGATTAGGTACTATCTGGTGTGCACTGGCTCCTCCCTCTATGCCCCTCCTCCAGACCTCAGTTAGGGAAACTGTGTCCGGAAGAGCTGACATTACAAGGAAAGGATTTTTGGAATCCAGGGTAAGACTCATACCAGCCACACCAATAACACCGTACAACTTGTGATAACCTTACCCAGTTAACAGTATGAACAACAACTGAGCCTCACTCAACGGATGGCTCATAACAATAACCCTTATTTAAGCAATAACTATATACACGTATTGCAGAAAGTCCGCACTTGGGACGGGCGCCCAGCATCCACTACGGACTACGAGAAATAGAATTACCGGTGAGTAAATTCTTATTTTCTCTGACGTCCTAGTGGATGCTGGGAACTCCGTAAGGACCATGGGGATTATACCAAAGCTCCCAAACGGGCGGGAGAGTGCGGATGACTCTGCAGCACCGAATGAGCAAACACAAGGTCCTCCTCAGCCAGGGTATCAAACTTGTAGAACTTTGCAAAGGTGTTTGACCCCGACCAAGTAGCCGCTCGGCAAAGCTGTAAAGCCGAGACCCCTCGGGCAGCCGCCCAAGAAGAGCCCACATTCCTTGTGGAATGGGCTTTTACTGATTTTGGATGCGGCAATCCAGCCGCAGAATGAGCCAGCTGAATCGTGCTACAGATCCAACGAGCAATAGTATGCTTTGAAGCAGGAGCACCCAGCTTGTTGGGTGCATGCAGGATAAACAGCGAGTCAGTCTTCCTTACTCCAGCCGTTCTGGAAACATATATTTTCAAAGCCCTGACTACGTCCAGCAACTTGGAGTCCTCCAAGTCCCGAGTAGCGCAGGCACCACAATAGGTTGGTTCAAATGAAACGATGATACCACCCTTTGGGAGAAATTGGGGACGAGTCCTCAATTCTGCCCTGTCCATATGGAAGATCAGATATGGGCTTTTACATGACAAAGCCGCCAATTCCGACACACGCCTAGCCGATGCTAAGGCCAACAGCATGACCACTTTCCACGTGAGATACTTTAGTTCCACGGTCTTAAGTGGCTCAAACCAGTGGGATTTCAGGAAATACAACACAACGTTAAGATCCCAGGGTGCCACTGGTGGCACAAAAGGGGGCTGAATATGCAGCACTCCCTTAACAAACGTCTGAACTTCAGGCAGTGAAGCCAGTTCTTTTTGAAAGAAAATGGATAGGGCCGAAATCTGGACCTTTATGGACCCCAATTTTAGGCCCATAGTCACCCCTGACTGTAGGAAGTGCAGGAATCGGCCCAGCTGGAATTCCTCTGTAGGGGCCGTCCTGGCCTCACACCAAGCAACATATTTTCGCCATATACGGTGATAATGCTTTGCTGTCACGTCCTTCCTAGCCTTTATCAGCGTAGGAATAACTTCATCCGGAATGCCTTTTTCCGCTAGGATCCGGCGTTCAACCGCCATGCCGTCAAACGCAGCCGCGGTAAGTCTTGGAACAGACAGGGCCCTTGTTGCAGCAGGTCCTGTCTGAGAGGCAGAGGCCATGGGTCCTCTGTGCACATTTGTTGCAGTTCCGGGTACCAAGTCCTTCTTGGCCAATCCGGAACAACGAGTATTGTTCTTATTCCTCTCTTTCTTACTATTCTCAGTACCTTGGGTATGAGAGGAAGAGGAGGAAACACATATACCGACTGGTACACCCACGGTGTCACTAGGGCGTCCACAGCTATCGCCTGAGGGTCCCGTGACCTGGCGCAATATCTTTTTAGCTTTTTGTTGAGGCGGGACGCCATCATGTCCACCTGTGGCAGTTCCCATCGCTTTGCAATCTGTGTGAAGACTTCTTGATGAAGTCCCCACTCTCCCGGGTGGAGGTCGTGTCTGCTGAGGAAGTCTGCTTCCCAGTTGTCCACTCCCGGAATGAACACTGCTGACAGTGCTTGCACGCGATTCTCCGCCCACCGAAGAATCTTTGTGGCTTCCGCCATTGCCATCCTGCTTCTTGTGCCGCCCTGGCAGTTTACATGGGCGACCGCCGTGATGTTGTCTGACTGAATCAGCACTGGCCGGTTTCGAAGCAGGGGCTCTGCTTGACTCAGGGCGTTGTAAATGGCCCTTAGTTCCAATATATTTATGTGTAGAGAAGTCTCCAGACTTGACCACAGCCCTTGGAAGTTTCTTCCCTGAGTGACTGCCCCCCATCCTCGGAGGCTTGCATCCGTGGTCACCAGGACCCAGTCCTGTATGCCGAACCTGCGGCCCTCGAGAAGGTGAGCACTCTGCAGCCACCACAGAAGAGACACCCTGGCCCTTGGGGACAGGGTGATCAGCCGATGCATCTGGAGATGCGATCCGGACCACTTGTCCAACAGATCCCACTGAAAGATCCTTGCATGGAACCTGCCGAAGGGAATGGCTTCGTATGAAGCCACCATCTTTATCAGGACTCGCGTGCAGTGATGCACCGATACCTGTTTTGGTTTCAGGAGGTCCCTGACCAGAGATGCTAATTCCTGGGCCTTCTCCACCGGGAGAAACACCTTCTTCTGTTCTGTGTCCAGAATCATGCCCAGGAAAAGCAGACGCGTCGTAGGAATCAGCTGCGACTTTGGAACATTCAGAATCCAGCCGTGCTGTTGCAACACTTCCTGAGAGAGTGCTACGCTGATCAACAACTGCTCTCTGGACCTCGCCTTTATGAGGAGATCGTCCAAGTACGGGATAACTATAACTCCCTTCTTCCGAAGGAGTATCATCATTTCGGCCATTACCTTGGTAAATATTCTCGGTGCCGTGGACAGGCCAAACGGCAACGTCTGGAACTGGTAATGACAGTCCTGTACCACAAACCTGAGGTACTGCTGGTGAAGTGGGTAAATGGGGACATGCAAGTAAGCATCCTTGATGTCCAGCGACACCATAAAATCCCCCTCTTCCAGGCTTGCAATAACCGCTCTGAGCGATTCCATTTTGAACTTGAATTTCTTTATATAAGTGTTCAAGGATTTTAAATTCAGAATGGGTCTCACCGAACCGTCCGGTTTCGGTACCACAAACATTGTGGAATAGTAACCCCTTCCCTGTTGAAGGAGGGGGACCCTGATAATCACTTGCTGGAGGTACAGCTTGTGAATTGCCGCCAGTACTACCTCCCTTTCCATGGGGGAAGCTGGCAAGGCTGATTTGAGGTAACGGCGGGGGGGAGTCGCTTCGAATTCCAGCTTGTATCCCTGAGATACAATTTGTATAGCCCAGAGATCCAACTGTGAGCGAACCCACTGGTTGCTGAAGTTTCGGAGATGCGCCCCCACCGCACCTGGCTCCGCCTGTGGAGCCCCAACGTCATGCGGTGGACTTAGTGGAAGCAGGGGAGGACTTTTGTTCCTGGGAACTGGCTGCATGGTGCAGCTTCTTACCTCTACCCCTGCCTCTGGCAAGAAAGGATGCGCCCCTGACCCTCTTGCCTTTCTGAGAACGAAAAGACTGCATTTGATAATACGGTGCTTTCTTAGGCTGTGAGGAAACCTGAGGCAAGAAAGTCGACTTTCCAGCTGTCGCTGTGGACACGAGGTCCGATAGACCGTCCCCAAACAATTCCTCACCCTTATAAGGCAAAACATCCATGTGTTTTTTAGAATCAGCATTTCCTGTCCATTGCCGAGTCCATAAGACCCTCCTGGCAGAAATGGACATAGCATTAATTCTAGAGTCCAGCAGGCAAATGTCCCTCTGAGCATCCCGCATATGTAAGACGACGTCTTTTATATGGCCCAGGGTTAGCAAAACAGTATCCCTGTCGAGGGAATCTATGTCGTCTGACAGAGTATCTGTCCATGCTGCTACAGCACTACACATCCAGGCTGAAGCAATAGCAGGTCTCAGTAGAGTACCAGAGTGTGTATACACTGACTGCAGGATAGCTTCCTGCTTTCTATCCGCAGGCTCCTTTAGGGCGGCCGTATCCTGAGACGGCAGGGCCACCTTTTTAGATAAGCGTGTCAGCGCCTTGTCCACCCTAGGGGATGTTTCCCAACGTAACCTGTCCGTTGGCGGGAAAGGGTACGCCATCAGTAACCTCTTAGAAATCACTAGTTTCTTATCAGGGGAACTCCACGCTTCTTCACATAATTCATTTAATTCATCAGATGGGGGAAAAGTCACTGGCTGCTTTTTCTCCCCAAACATATAAACCCTCTTGGTATTAACAGGGTTAATCTAAGAAATGTGTAATACATCTTTCATTGCAATAATCATGTATCGAATGGCCTTGGTCATTTTAGACTGTAAATGTGCCTCATCATCGTCGACACTTGAGTCGGACTCCGTGTCGACATCTGTGTCAACCATCTGAGATAGAGGGCGTTTATGAGCCCCTGACGGTTTCTGAGTCGCCTGGGCAGGTGCGGGCTGAGACCCCCCGGCTGTCCCAAGGCTGCAGCGTCATCAAACCTTTTATGTAAGGAGCTTACATTGTCGTTTAAGACCTTCCACATATCCATCCAATCAGGTGACGGCCCCGACGGGGGCAACACCACACTTATCTGCCCTTGCTCCGCCTCCACGTAACCCTCCTCATCAAACATGTCGACACAGCCGTACCGACACACCGCACACACACAGGGAATGCTCAGACTGAGGACAGGACCCCACAAAGTCCTTTGGGGAGACAGAGAGAGAGTATGCCAGCACACACCACAGCGCTATATAACACAGGGATTTTCACTTATAAGAAGTGATTACCCAATAGCTGCCTTATATGTTTTATTTGCGCCTAAATTTATGTGCCCCCCCTCTCTTTTTTACCCTTCTTGTACCTGGATACTGCAGGGGAGAGCCTGTGGAGCTGCTTCCAGCGGAGCTGTGAAGAGAAAATGGCGCAGGTGTGCTGAGGAAGAAGGCCCCGCCCCCTCAGTGGCGGGCTTCTGTCCCGCTTTCTGTGTAAAAAAATGGCGGGGTTTTTTACATATATACAGTGCCAGACTGTATATATGTATTTTTATTGCCAAAAGGTACTTCAATTGCTGCCCAGGGCGCCCCCCCCCCCCCAGCGCCCTGCACCCTACAGTGACCGGAGTGTGTAAGTGTGCTGGGAGCAATGGCGCACAGCTGCGGTGCTGTGCGCTACCTTAAATGAAGACAGGAGTCTTCTGCCGCCGATTTCGACGTCTTCCAGCTTCTGTTCTTCTGGCTCTGCGAGGGGGGGCGGCGGCGCGGCTCCGGGAACGGACGATCGAGGACAGGTGCCTGTGTTCGAACCCTCTGGAGCTAATGGTGTCCAGTAGCCTAAGAAGCACAAGCTAGCTGCAAGCAGGTAGGTTTGCTTCTCTCCCCTTAGTCCCACGTAGCAGTGAGTCTGTTGCCAGCAGAGGCTCACTGAAAATAAAAAACCTAATAAATACTTTCTTTACTAGTAAGCTCAGGAGAGTCCACTAGGAGCACCCAGCTCTGGCCGGGCACAGATTCTAACTGAGGTCTGGAGGAGGGGCATAGAGGGAGGAGCCAGTGCACACCAGATAGTACCTAATCTTTTCTTTAGAGTGCCCAGTCTCCTGCGGAGCCCGTCTATCCCCCATGGTCCTTACGGAGTTCCCAGCATCCACTAGGACGTCAGAGAAATGTGAAAAACTCATGTCGACCTTTTGACCTAGCACATGTCGACCTAGAAACCCTGTCGACCTTCCATCCATGTCAACCTAGTGACTTCGACCTATAGTGGTCGACCTAGACAGTGTCGACCTTTAGACCGGATCCCATGGAATCAATGCATGCAACTAAAAAGTGCACAAAAGCAAGAGCATTTGCACTGTGGGGAGTGTATGTTTATACTTTTTAAAATATCTATCCCTTTAAATAGTGCATGCTGTATATGTAATATATACATGATGCACTGTTGCTCCTTCAATAATTCTTCTAAAATAACTATATTTTGCAATAGTCCACCATATGTTTTGCCACTATACTTTGACTAAAGAAATTAGCCATTATCCCTTTTTCCATAATACTCCAGCGGAGCAAACCTGCAGCTCCCACTTGTTGCAGGCTAGAACTGTGTATGGCTATCCCCACGTTGTACCTATTTAATAAAGTGCACTAATGCTATAACAAAATATAATTTCTTAATGTTGTACAATGTGCAGTTCACCAATAAAATATTTTTTTGGGGAAAAAAATAAAATAAATTTTATATATATATATATATATATATATATACACACACTGCTCCAAAAAATAAAGGGAACACTAAAATAACACATCCTAGATCTGAATGAATGAAATATTCTTATTAAATACTTTGGGGTAGATGTATTAACCTGGAGAAGGCATAAGGAAGTGATATACCAGTGATATGTGCAAGGTGATAAAGGCAGCAGCCAATCAGATCCTAACTGTTAATTTACATATTGGAGCTGATTGGCTGGTGCCTTTATCACCTTGCACATATCACTGGTTTATCACTTCTTTATGCCTTCTCCAGGATAATACATCTGCCCCAGTGTTCTTTACATAGTTGAATGTGCTGACAACAAAATCACACAAAAATTATCAATGGAAATCAAATTTATTAACCCATGGAGGTCTGGATTTGGAGTCACCCTCAAAATTAAAGTGGAAAAACACACTACAGGCTGATCCAACTTTGATGTAATGTCCTTAAAACAAGTCAAAATGAGGCTCAGTAGTGTGTGTGTGGCCTCCACGTGCCTGTATGACCTCCCTACAACCCACACAAGTGGTTCAGGTAGTGCAGCTCATCCAGGATGGCACATCAATGCGAGCTGTGGCAAGAAGGTTTGCTGTGTCTGTCAGCGTAGTGTCCAGAGCATGGAGGCGCTACCAGGAGACAGGCCAGTACATCAGGAGACGTGGAGGAGGCCGTAGGAGGGCAACAACCCAGTAGCAGGACCGCTACCTCCGCCTTTGTGCAAGGAGGAACAGGAGGAGCACTGCCAGAGCCCTGCAAAATGACCTACAGCAAGCCACAAATGTGCATGTGTCTACTCAAACGATCAGAAACAGACTCCATGAGGGTGGTATGAGGGCCCGACGCCCACAGGTGGGGGTTGTGCTTACAGCCCAAAACCGTGCAGGACGTTTGGCATTTGCCAGAGAACACCAAGATTGGCAAATTCGCCACTGGCGCCCTGTGCTCTTCACAGATGAAAGCACGTTCTCACTGAGCAATTGTGACAGACGTGACAGAGTCTGGAGATGCCAAGGAGAACGTTCTGCTGCCTGCAACATCCTCCAGCATGACCGGTTTGGCAGTGGGTCAGTAATGGTGTGGGGTGGCATTTCTTTGGGGGGCCGCACAGCCCTCCATGTGCTCGCCAGAGGTAGCCTGACTGCCATTAGGTACCGAGATGAGATCCTCAGACCCCATGTGAGACCATATGCTGGTGCGGTTGGCCCTGGGTTCCTCCTAATGCAAGACAATGCTAGACCTCATGTGGCTGGAGTGTGTCAGCAGTTCCTGCAAGACGAAGGCATTGATGCTATGGACTGGCCCGCCCGTTCCCCAGACCTGAATCCAATTGAGCACATCTGGGGCATCATGTCTCGCTCCATCCACCAACGCCACGTTGCACCACAGACTGTCCAGGAGTTGGCGGATGCTTTAGTCCAGGTCTGGGAGGAGATCCCTCAGGAGACCATCCGCCACCTCATCAGGAGCATGCCCAGGCGTTGTAGGGAGGTCATACAGGCACGTGGAGGCCACACACACTACTGGGCCTCATTTTGACTTGTTTTAAGGACATTACATCAAAGTTGGATCAGCCTGTAGTGTGTTTTTCCACTTTAATTTTAAGGTTGACTCCAAATCCAGACCTCCATGGGTTAATAAATTTGATTTCCATTGATAATTTTGTGTGATTTTGTTGTCAGCACATTCAACTATATAAAGAACAAAGTATTTAATAAGAATATTTCATTCATTCAGACCTAGGATGTGTTATTTTAGTGTTCCCTTTATTTTTTTGGAGTGTATATATACACATACAGTGTGTGTGTATTACTAGCTACGTCATGCAACCTAACGGTTTACTCCATAAAGTACAGTGTAATCAGGTTCCCTGAATTTAGATCACAGTGCGGCGCCCGTGGCCGCCAGCCTCGCACAGCAGCCCGCACGTCTGCGCTTCCAATTGGAACAAAGTATATTTGCACTGCAGTCATATTAATTTTTGCAATATGATCTATAATGATTAGTGACGGGGCTGTGTGTGTGCGGGCAGAATGATGGTGATGATGAGGGTAGTGCAGGCTGCTGTGTAGCAGCACTGGCCCCTATCATCTTCCAGGGCTCACTGCTCAGCGGAAACTCTTAGGGGCTGGTGGTAGGAGTGACACACACCGGAGGCCGGGACAGGGGGAGGCGGGACCTCCCTCTCTCACACACAAGTGAGAAGAATCCTCCAAACTTTTTGGAAACGAAAGTTTAAAGCGGGAACCCAAAGGCTGGCAACAAACAGTAATAATAACACCCCCCCCCCTTCCCTCCCCGACAGCTGTCTCCTCCCCCCGTCCGCACCTGGGGTGTAGCAGCAGTAGTGAGTAGTGCTAGTGTAGGGTGATGGTGAGAGCGTGGCTGCAGCTGCTGCACCACCTCCCCGCGGGCTGATGGGTGACACCGCCACCACCTGACACGGGAGAGCGGCACCTTGTGACACCAGTGCTCAGGGACCGGAGCTCAGGAGCAGCGCTGGGAGCTATGGCGGCGGCGGGCGGAGATGGGGACCCGCAGTGCCAGGTGGGCACCGCCGCCAGCCGCGGGAGAAGGAAGCGCAGGAAGCCCAGGAAGGAGAGCAAGGTGAGGACGGTCCGCTCCAACCTGCTGTACCAGGCCAGCGGCAAGGCAGCGGCGGAGAACCCAAACCGCCAGTACGCCGGCAACGCCATCCAGACCACCAAGTACACGGCGCTGTCCTTCCTGCCCAAGAACCTCTTCGAGCAGTTCCACCGCCTGGCCAACGTCTACTTCGTCTTCATCGCGCTGCTCAACTTCGTGCCCTCGGTCAATGCCTTCAAGCCCGAGCTGGCGCTGGCCCCGGTGCTCTTCATCCTGGCCGTCACCGCTATCAAGGACCTGTGGGAGGACTACAGCCGCTACCGCTCCGACACGGAGATCAACCACATGGACTGCCTGGTGTTCTGCAGGTGAGGAGGGTACGGGGGGGTAGATACACACACGCCACACTCACACCACTGGGCTGATAATGATGGCATGTGCTGGTTACAGACGTGGAGATGGAACTAGACCCACGCGTGGCTGTACTGTATCTCACAGACTCGTCACATGGCCCTGGGCTGATGGTAAATAGTGAGGGGAGAGTTACACAGGAGGGGGTGAGAGGGGCGCTGCGGCGGCTGCTGCCACGTTATGTGCCCGGCTGCTGTCCTGAGTGCTCTCCATTCATGGGAGAAGGGGAGGAGAGACCCCCCCCGGTGCCGCCCCTCTCCATACCCCACACTCACTCACTGACCTGCCTGTGCCAGCTTGGGAGGAAGGGGTTTGTGTATTTGGCTGGGGAGGGTCAGTCATGCCCCCTGGCGTGGATCCTGTCCCCAGCATCCTCACACGTGTCAGCCATTGTCCTGCCCTGTCCCCCCTCCTACACATACTGTATCCTGGCCACACTGACTGCTGTGACCATCCTACTCCCTGCAGGCAGATGCATTGTGTAGTCCTCTATTGTGTCTTATCAGACTTCTGCTCTTAGCAATACATTGGGCAGGAGGGGTGCCCTGGGCTTACGCCAGCTTCTGACATATGCCTTAAATTGTTGTCCATTTTTCTTGCAGTGGAAAGTCTGGTCTTTCAGCAAGTACTTGTGCTGTCCGAGCAGCGCTGCTTGGGAGAGACTTGGTAATTGGCAGCTCTCAGAAATTGTGTTTTCCACTTGTTTGATCCAGATGCAACTTGGCAGCTGTAGAGATATTTTCCAGTGTTTAATAGACAGGGGTGGTTAGCATGTCAGTGCGATTATCTGATATGTGTGCAAGTTATACACAAGGTGTTATTTGGAGAAGTTTGCTCAAGTTTCAGCAATTAGAAGATGGATGTATAACTGTGTAACTAGAGTTGTTTATCTGTCATGATGGCATTCTTTGTGTTTTCCTTCACTATGTTATAATCCTTTTTACCGTCTGGAACAAGTGCTAAACGATTTGAGTTTTTTGAGCCCTGGGTGTACAATAAACAGAAAATGTTGGGAAATTCATAAAGATTCTTATTACAGTAAAATAATTTCTAGAAACAACCACATTATCTGCAATTTATTTGTACACCATTTTATATATTTTATTTAAATGGTTTCCAGTGTATGTTGCTGTAATGTCATTGGGGGTCATTCCGAGTTGTTAGCTCGTTGCTGATTTTTGTTATACTGCGATTAGTCGCTAACTGTGCATGGTACGCAGAGCGCACGCGCTTATTTATTTTACTAAAAACTTAGCTGTTATGCTGTAGCGTCTGCGGCGCTTTTCAGTCGCACTGGTGTTCGGTAAATGATTGACAGGAAAGGGGCGTTTCTGGGCGGCAACTCAGCGTTTTCCCGGCGTTGGCTAAAAAACGCAGGCGTGTCAGGGAAAAACACCGGAGTGTCTGGAGAAACAAACGGGGGAATGGCTGGCCGAACGCAGGGCGTGTTTGTGACGCCAAACCAGGAACAAAACGGGCTGAGCTGATCGCAGTGTAGGAGTAAGTCTCGAGCTACTCAGAAACTGCTAAGTATTATTTATTCGCAATTCTGCTAATCTTTCGTTCGCAATTCTGCTAAGCTAAGATACACTCCCAGAGGGGGCGGCCTAGCGTGTGCAATGCTGCTAAAATCAGCTAGCGAGCGAACAACTCGGAATGAGGGCCATTATTTGTAATGAAGAGCACACTCTGGCCAATATATCATGGGCGCCGGCGGTTGTGCACCAGCGATATGGCTGTGAACGTCCGTGTTCATAGACATATTGGGGGTAATTCCAAGTTGATCGCAGCAGGAATTTTGTTAGCAGTTGGGCAAAACCATGTGCACTGCAGGGGAGGCAGATTTAACGTGCAGAGAGAGTTAGATTTGGGTGTGGTGTGTTCAATCTGCAATCTAATTTGCAGTGTAAAAATAAAGCAGCCAGTATTTACCCTGCACAGAAATAAAATAACCCACCCAAATCTAACTCTTTCTGCACATGTTATATATGCCTCCCCTGCAGTGCACATGGTTTTGCCCAACTGCTAACAAAATTCCTGCTGCGATCAACTTGGAATTACCCCCATTGGGCGGTATTGAAATGATATATCACGCCCAATCTCCTTTCTAAAGTGATCCCCGTTATCGTGCCCATAATAATCAGGTTATATCATGCCCATCAGCAGAAACTGAATGGGTGTGGAAGGGTGTCAAAAGAATAGAATACCGCCCATTGCGTCAACCCAGCAGCACAGCCATATACTGGTGCATCATGCTGTGTACTTGTACACTTACTGCGGGAGCCAACGTTGCAACTGGGCTGGCAAATTTAAATGCCTGTCCAGGTGCATGATAGTGCCGACATATCAAGCAGGTAATAAGTAATACCCCTTTCACATCGCACAAATAACCCGGTATCGACACGGCAAATTGCCGTGTCGACACGGGTCAGTGTGCGATGTGAAAGCACTTTCTGTGAATTAGCGGGTCGCCTGACCCGGTAATTCAACCCGGTATAAAAGAAGGATTATACCCGGGTTGATTACCGGGTCAGGTGCGGTGTGAATGGGAGCCGTGTCGATGCGACACGGTTCCCATTCACAGCATTGGGAGAGGCGGCGCAGGAGATGAGCTCATCTCCCAGCGCCGCCTCCACCCCCGCCCCTGCTGCTGCTGCGCCCTCCCGCTGCTATGGCAACCGACCCGGTATATTGCTGGGTCGGAAAGCCTGCAGACGGGAGCAAATGCCGGATCCCACCCGGTAAGGACACGTTTCTTTTACCGGGTGGGATCCGGCATTAGCGATGTGAAAGCGGTATCAGTGTGTACACCTACCTCGATCGGCCGATCAGTCAGCCTGACAGCAGGTCCACCGACAGACACCAGGGCTGTAACTAGGTGTGTGCGGAGGGGGCACCGCACATAGCGCTGCAAGGTAGGGGCAGTTTCCCCCCTTTTCTCTGACGTCCTAGTGGATGCTGGGAACTCCGTAAGGACCATGGGGAATAGACGGGCTCCGCAGGAGACTGGGCACTCTAAAAGAAAGATTAGTTACTATCTGGTGTGCACTGGCTCCTCCCTCCATGCCCCTCCTCCAGACCTCAGTTAGATTTCTGTGCCCGGCCGAGCTGGATGCACACTAGGGGCTCTCCTGAGCTCCTAGAAAGAAAGTATATGTTAGGTTTTTTATTTTACAGTGAGACATGCTGGCAACAGGCTCACTGCAACGAGGGACTAAGGGGAGAAGAAGCGAACCTACCTGCTTGCAGCTAGCTTGGGCTTCTTAGGCTACTGGACACCATTAGCTCCAGAGGGATCGACCGCAGGACCCGTCCTTGGTGTTCGTTCCCGGAGCCGCGCCGCCGTCCCCCTTACAGAGCCAGAAGCATGAAGATGGTCCGGAAAATCGGCGGCAGAAGACTTCTATCTTCACCAAGGTAGCGCACAGCACTGCAGCTGTGCGCCATTGCTCCTCATACACACTTCACACTCCGGTCACTGAGGGTGCAGGGCGCTGGGGGGGGGCGCCCTGAGCAGCAATAAAAACACCTTGGCTGGCAAAATAACCACAATATATAGCCCCAGAGGCTATATATGTGGTAATTACCCCTGCCAGAATCCATAAAAAAGCGGGAAAAAGGGGCGGAGCTATCTCCCTCGGCACACTGGCGCCATTTTCTCTTCACAGTGTAGCTGGAAGACGGCTCCCCAGGCTCTCCCCTGTAGTTTTCAGGCTCAAAGGGTTAAAAAGAGAGGGGGGGCACTAAATTTAGGCGCAATATTGTTTATACAAGCAGCTATTGGGGAAAATTCACTCAGTGATAGTGTTTATCCCTACATTATATAGCGCTCTGGTGTGTGCTGGCATACTCTCTCTCTGTCTCCCCAAAGGGCTGTGTGGGGTCCTGTCCTCAGTCAGAGCATTCCCTGTGTGTGTGCGGTGTGTCGGTACGGCTGTGTCGACATGTTTGATGAGGAGGCTTATGTGGAGGCGGAGTAGATGCCGATAAATGGGATGTCGCCCCCTGTGGGCCGACACCAGAGTGGATAGATAGGTGGAAGGTATTAACCGACAGTGTCAACTCCTTACATAAAAGGCTGGATGACGTAACAGCTATGGGACAGCCGGCTTCTCAGCCCGCGCCTGCCCAGGCGTCTCAAAGGCCATCAGGGGCTCAAAAACGCCCGCTCCCTCAGATGGCAGACACAGATGTCGACACGGAGTTTGACTCCAGTGTCGACGAGGTTGAGACATATACACAATCCACTAGGAACATCCGTTACATGATCCCGGCAATAAAAAATGTGTTACACATTTCTGACATTAACCCAAGTACCACTAAAAAAGGGTTTTATGTTTGGGGAGAAAAAGCAGGCAGTGTTTTGTTCCCCCATCAAATGAGTGAATGAAGTGTGAAAAAGCGTGGGTTCCCCCGATAAGAAACTGGTAATTTCTAAAAAGTTACTGATGGCGTACCTTTTCCCGCCAGAGGATAAGTTACGCTGGGAGATATCCCCTAGGGTGGATAAGGCGCTCACACGTTTGTCAAAAAAGGTGGCACTGCCGTCTTAGGATACGGCCACTTTGAAGGTACCTGCTGATAAAAAGCAGGAGGCTATCCTGAAGTCTGTATTTACACACTCAGGTACTAGACTGAGACCTGCAGATAGTGCTGCTGCAGCGTGGTCTGTAACCCTGTCAAACAGGGATACTATTTTGCGAACATAAGTCGTCGTCTTATATAAGGGATGCACAGAGGGATATTTTGCCGGCTGGCATCCAGAATTAATGCAAGGGCCATTCTGTCAGGGGGGTATAGAGACCCGACACTGGACATGTGATGCTGACTTTAAAAGGCACATAGAGCCTTATAAGGGTGAGGAATTGTTTGGGGATGGTCTCTGGGACCTCGTATCCACAGTAACAGCTGGGAAGAAGAAATTTTACCTCAGGTTTCCTCACAGCCTAAGAAAGCACTGTATTATCAGGTACAGTCCTTTCGGCTTCAAAAAAGCAAGCGGGTCAAAGGCGCTTCCTTTCTGCACAGAGACGAGGGAATAGGGAAAAAGCTGCACCAGTCAGCCAGTTCCCAGAATCAAAATTCTTCCCCCGCTTCCTCTGAGTCCACCGCATGACGCGGGGGCTCCACAGGCGTAGCCAGGTACGGTGGGGGGCCGCCTCAAAAATTTTAGCGATCAGTGGGCTCGCTCACAGGTGGATCCCTGGATCCTTCAAGTAGTATCTCAGGGGTACAGGTTGGAATTCGAGGCGTCTCCCCCCCGCCGTTTCCTCAAATCTGCCTTGCCGACAACTCACTCAGGCAGGGAGGCTGTGCTAGAGGCAAATTCACAAGCTGTATTCCCAGGAGGTGATAGTCAAGGTGCCCCTACTTCAACAAGGACGGGGTTACTATTCCACACTGTTTGTGGTACCGAAACCGGACGGTTCGGTGAGACCCATTTTAAAAATGAAGTCCTTGAACACATACATAAAAAAATTCAAGTTCAAGATGGAATCGCTCAGGGCGGTTATTGCAAGCCTGGAGGAGGGGGATTACATGGTATCCCTGGACATCAAGGATGCTTACCTACATGTCCCCATTTACCATCCTCGCCAGGAGTACCTCAGATTGTGGTACAGGATTGCCATTACCAATTCCAAACACTGCCGTTTGGACTGTCCACGGCACCGAGGGTCTTTACCAAGGTAATGGCAGAAATGATGATACTCCTTCGAAAAAAGGGAGTTTTTAATTATCCCGTACTTGGACGATCTCCTTTATAAAGGCGAGGTCCATGGAGCAGTTGTTGGTCGGAGTAGCACTATCTCGGGAAGTGCTACAACAGCACGGATGGATTCTATACATTCCAAAGTCACAGCTGGTTCCTACCACGCGCCTGCTGTTCCTGGGGATGGTTCTGGACACAGAACAGAAAAAAAGTGTTTCTCCCGGAGGAGAAAGCCAAGGAGCTGTCATCTTTAGTCAGAGACCTCCTGAAACCAAAACAGGTATCGGTGCATCACTGCACACGAGTCCTGGGAAAAATGGTAGCTTCTTACGAAGCAAAATTCCATTCGGCAGGTTCCATGCAAGAACCTTTCAGTGGGACCTCTTGGACAAGTGGTCGGAATCGCATCTTCAGATGCATCGGCTGATACCCTGGTCCTTGGAGACAGGGTTATCTCTACTGTGGTGGCTGCAGAGTGCTCATCTTCAAGAGGGCCGCAGATTCGGCATACAGGACTGGGTCCTGGTAACCACGGATGCCAGCCTTCGAGGCTGGGGGGCAGTCACACAGGGAAGAAATTTCCAAGGACTTTGGTCAAGTCAGGAGTCGTCCCTACACATAAATATTCTGGAACTGAGGGCCATTTACAATGCCCTAAGTCTGGCAAGGCCTCTACTTCAAAACCAGCCGGTACTGATCCAATCAGACAACATCACGGCAGTCGCCCATGTAAACCGACAGGGCGGCACAAGAAGCAGGATGGCGATGGCAGAAGCCACAAGGATTCTCCGATGGGCGGAAAATCACGTCTTAGCACTGTCAGCAGTGTTCATTCCGGGAGTGGACAACTGGGAAGCAGACTTCCTCAGCAGACCGACACCCGGGAGAGCGGGGACTTCATCCAGAAGTCTTCCAACTGTTGGTAAACCGTTGGGAAAGGCCACAGGTGGACATGATGGCGTCCCGCCTAAACAAAAAACTAGATATTGCGCCAGGTCAAGGGACCCTCAGGCAATAGCTGTGGACGCTCTAGTGACACCGTGGGTGTACCAGTCGGTTTATGTATTCCCTCCTCTGCCTCTCATACCAAAGGTACTGAGAATAATAAGAAAACGAGGAGTAAGAACGATACTCGTGGTTCCGGATGGGCCAAGAAGAGCTTGGTACCCAGAACTTCAAGAAATGATATCAGAGGACCCATGGCCTCTACTGCTCAGACAGGATCTGCTACAGCAGGGGCCCTGTCTGTTCCAAGACTTACCGCGGCTGCGTTGGACGGCATGGCGGTTGAATTCCGGATCCTAAAGCAAAAGGGCATTCCGGAGGAAGTCATTCCTACGCTGATAAAAGCCAGGAAAGAAGTAACCGCAAACCATTATCACCGTATTTGGCGAAAATATGTTGCGTGGTGTGAGGCCTGGAAGGCCCCAACAGAGGAATTTCAGCTGGGTCGTTTTCTGCACTTCCTACAGTCAGGAGTGACTATGGGCCTAAATTTGGGTTCCATTAAGGTCCAGATTTCGGCTCTGTCGATTTTCTTCCAGAAAGAACTGGCTTCACTGCCTGGAGTTCAGACATTTGTAAAGGGAGTGCTACATATTCAGCCCCTTTTTTGTGCCTTCTGTGGCACCTTGGGATCTCAACGTGGTGTTGAGTTTCTTAAAATCACATTGGTTTGAGCCACTTAAAACTGTGGATTTGAAATATCTCACGTGGAAAGTGGTCATGTTATTGGCCTTGGCTTCGGCCAGGCGTGTGTCAGAATTGGCGGCTTTGTCATGTAAAAGCCCTTATCTGATTTTCCATATGGATAGGGCAGAATTGAGGACTCGTCCCCAGTTTCTCCCTAAGGTGGTATCAGCTTTTCACTTGAACCAACCTATTGTAGTGCCTGTGGCTACTAGGGACTTGGAAGATTCCAAGTTACTGGACGTAGTCAGGGCCTTAAAAATTTATTTTCCAGGACGGCTGGAGTCAGGAAAACTGACTCGTTTTTTATCCTGTAGGCACCCAACAAAATAGGTGCTCCTGCTTCTAAGCAGACTATTGCTCGCTGAATTTGTAGCACAATTCAGCTGGAGCATTCTGCGGCTGGATTGCCGCATCCTAAATCAGTAACAGCCCATTCCACGAGGAAAGTGGGCTCATCTTGGGCGGCTGCCCGAGGGGTCTCTGCTTTACAACTTTGCCGAGCTGCAACTTGGTCAGGGGCAAACACGTTTGCTAAATTCTACAAATTTGATACCCTGGCTGAGGAGGACCTTGAGTTCTCTCATTCGGTGCTGCAGAGTCATCCGCACTCTCCCACCTGTTTGGGAGCTTTGGTATAATCCCCATGGTCCTTACGGAGTTCCCAGCATCCACTAGGACGTCAGAGAAAATAAGATTTTACTCACCGGTAAATCTATTTCTCGTAGTCCGTAGTGGATGCTGGGCGCCCATCCCAGGTGCGGATTGTCTGCAATACTTGTATATAGTTATTGCCTAACTAAAGGGTTATTGTTGAGCCATCTGTTGAGAGGCTCAGTTATATTTTATACTGTTAACTGGGTATAGTATCACGAGTTATACGGTGTGATTGGTGTGGCTGGTATGAGTCTTGCCCGGGATTCAAAATCCTTCCTTATTGTGTCAGCTCTTCCGGGCACAGTATCCTAACTGAGGTCTGGAGGAGGGGCATAGAGGGAGGAGCCAGTGCACACCAGATAGTACCTAATCTTTCTTTTAGAGTGCCCAGTCTCCTGCGGAGCCCGTCTATTCCCCATGGTCCTTACGGAGTTCCCAGCATCCACTACGGACTACGAGAAATAGATTTACCGGTGAGTAAAATCTTATTTTTTTGAAACCCAGCATTTCCTGACCATCCCTGTCTCCTACGCCCACCCCTTCTGTCGCTAATAACTATACAGGGGTGTTAAAGTTGCGGCCCCAACTGCATCCTTTTGCGGCACGCGGCCAGGGGTCCTTATGTGGTCCGTTGGCAGGAAATTGAGCCAGAACGCTGACCAGGTTAGAGGTGTCCGTCCGGGTTCGGCCCCCGCTCCAGGATGTAGCCCACCTCGCCCAGGCTCCGTAGGATGACCAGGCACCGGCTCAGCAGCAGTATCACCTCGGGCAGGAACGGGCTCTGGACAGCAGCAGAGAGCGAGGAGGGGAGTGGGCTGGAGCCAGGGCAGCAGGCTGAGGCACAGGCCAGCAGCACGGTCCCCAGCACACACAACACGGGCAGCGAGCAGGGGAGCGACTCCATCACCTCCCGCCCCAGCATCTCACCTGCAACACGGTGCGGCTCTGCTCATCTGCCTGGCACCGCTCCAGGCAACCCAGTGGTGTCCCTGGCAGCTTCGGCGGCAATGCATAACCCTGATTGCTGATAGGTGGCAGGTGAATGGCTGAGGGGGAAGGTAAATGGGTGATGGTGGCAGAGGCACTATACTGGGGGCCTTACTTGTGTCTGGCATTATAGGGGTGGCAAAAATGAATAAATATTCAGAAATAAAGAATAATCCATTATCCAAAATGCTTCTGGTCCCAAGCATTTTGGATAAGGGATACTCAACCCTATCTATCTATCTATCCTATCTATCCTATCTATCTATCTATCTATCCTATCTATCCTATCTATCTATCTATCTATCTATCTATCTATCTATCTATCTATCTATCTATCTATCTATCTATCTATCTATCTATCTATCTATCTATCTATCATGGACTTGACTTGATAGTGCTTTGTTGTTCAGTCACAGTGTCCTTTATACCATTTCGGGATGCTGATGTGCCCGGGATTCGGACCCATTGCATATGGCATTGCAGTTGGACACTATTCATTCAGCTATCTGCCCTTGCATAGAAAGCTAGAGAATTTCAAGATGGAGAGTTCTAAATATTTGAAGCTTACCTTGTACTTTGTGTAGGGGTGATCAGTGTTATGGCTGGGTAGATCTGTGTATTGCCGGGGTGGCCAGACTTTTTGAGTCGGTGATCTACTTTGAAAGCTGAAAATCTTTTGTGATCTACCTAGGTGGGATAATAGCGCGCTCCTACCCAAAAAGGGGGGCATGGCATAACAAAAAAGTGGTGTGGTATAACAAAAAAGGGGCGTAGCCTTGCTGCACAGGGTGCACGAAATCACGCATTGGCCCTTACAGGTAAAAACCTCAAACACGTATTGCCCCCCCCCCACAGTGCCACGTATGCCCCCCCACAGTGCCACGTATGCCCCCCACAGTGCCACGTATGCCCCCCCCCCCCACAGTGCCACGTATGCCCCCCCCCCCCCCCCCCCCCACAGTGCCACGTATGGCCCCATAGTCCTGCTCACTGTTTTGCTGCTGTGGTGAGGAGAGCGCAGCGTGCGCGTATCCTGCTTGCCGCCCTGCCCTGGGCCCTCAGTCTGGTCTCCGGCGGTGACGGCAGCGTGTATATCTCAAATCAGGCGCTGGTCCGCGAGCTCTGATTGGCAAACGAACCGGCGCCTGATTTGAGATATACACTCCGCCGTCACCGCTGGAGACCAGACTGAGGGGCAGGGTGGCAGGCAGGAGAGGCGCGCGCTGCGCTCTCCTCACCTCTGTGGATGGGCAGCGGATCACGATCGACTGGTTGCATGTCCGCGGTCGACCAGTCGATCATGATCGACTGTTTGGCCACCCCTGGTGTAGTGTGTGGCTGCAAGGGATTAGATGTGTGGCTGCACTCTACATAGATCTGCTCAATTATGGTGCTGTTTTTTTAACTGGGTACAGGTAGCTTCGGGTGGTATTTAGGTTGCCGGCTGTTGGGATCCCGGCGCACAGTATACCAGCGCCGGAATCCCGACACCCGGCATACCAACATCTTTTCTCCCTCTTGGGGGTCCACGACCCCCCTGGAGGGAGAATAGATACAGATACAGCTCATTTGCACTCGCCAAGCTGTCGGGATTCCAGCGGCGGTATTCTGGCCGCCAGGAGCCCAGCCGCCGGCATATCATACTACACCTGGTAGCTTCATATAGTTAGAAATCTCATAGTTTTTAGGCTGGATCAAGTGGCTCGGTTGGTGGGTTGTTTGGCTGGGATACAGCAGGTTGTGGGTTGGTGTCCTGGATGTGACAGTATATTGGAATGTATTATTTAATGAGGGGTATCGTGGCTGAATGGCGGCAAGCTCTCTGGTTAAGCGCATGAATGTGGTATAAAGAGGATTTGCGTCCAAATCCATTTTCTTGCAGTGTTCTATAAATGTGTGTGTAAAATATATAAATATATATATATATTAAAAAATGTGTGTGCGGTGCCTGCTCATGCGCAGATAATTAAACATCAGAGATTTATGTAAATCTCAGAATCAGACTCTAGATATATATTTAACCAATATCTCCCCCATTAGCTAATACTGTAATGTACCATTACTTTTTTCTTTTCTTTTATCTTTGGCCTGATCTGAGCCGGACAGGGCCATGTCAGTTCAGGTGCTCCAACGGCACATCGTGTCCTACTGGCATTACAACATGGAGAGGCAAGAGAGAACCTGAGATTTGAGTACTACCATAAGTGCTCGATATGTACTCAGCTGGACATCGCGGCAATGCCAGAGGAGAGATGTAGCAAACCTTCTAAAGAGTTTGTTGCACATAGCAACCAATGAGCTTCTGCTATCATTTATAAAAGCTATTCTATAAAATGATAGCTAGAACCTGGTTGGTTGCTATGGGCATTGTATGGTGGTCACTGGGATGCTCCTTGTATTGAATACCACTGGAATGGTAGACAGAGGCAATGTGATTTATTTTTCCTTTTACACTGCGAGGAAAAATGTGAGACCGGTGGGTGTTTAACAATAAATGAGACCCCAGTAAGAATGATCTATTTTATAATAACCTTTTACAAAGTTGGTGCTAATCTTTGGAATTCCATGCTGTTGGATTAAGTAGTAGTAATCATTTAATGTGTGTACTTGTCACCCTGGTGTGACTGTCTACCAGTGCAATACCTCACCTACTAGTGTGATCTCCACCTACTGTGATAGGATCCTCCCGCAGGCACTGTGACTGCCTACCATGCTGCATTGGCCTTGCTTACTACCATTGTGACTAATGCTAACAATTTGCTAACCCCTAGTTTGTGTTGGGCCCCGCTTATAGCTGACTTACTCCAACCTACATGAGGCCACTTTTCATATTTTTCCAGGGCCACGTTAAGTACCCAATCCGCCCCTGACTGGCATACTTTCAAATCAAAGTAAATTTACCAGGAGGGTATTGATAAGCCATTAGAAAGTTATCGGAAGATGGAAACCCTTTTTCTCTGACGTCCTAGTGGATGCTGGGACTTCCGTAAGGACCATGGGGAATAGCGGCTCCGCAGGAGACTGGGCACAAAAAGTAAAAGCTTTAGACTAGCTGGTGTGCACTGGCTCCTCCCCCTATGACCCTCCTCCAAGCCTCAGTTAGATTTTTGTGCCCGAACGAGAAGGGTGCATGCTAGGTGGCTCTCCTGAGCTGCTTAGAAGTAAAAGTTTAAATAGGTTTTTTATTTTCAGTGAGTCCTGCTGGCAACAGGCTCACTGCATCGTGGGACTAAGGGGAGAAGAAGCGAACTCACCTGCGTGCAGAGTGGATTGGGCTTCTTGGCTACTGGACATTAGCTCCAGAGGGACGATCACAGGTTCAGCCTGGATGGGTCCCGGAGCCGCGCCGCCGGCCCCCTTACAGAGCCAGAAGAGCGAAGAGGTCCGGAGAAATCGGCGGCAGAAGACGTTCCTGTCTTCAGATAAGGTAGCGCACAGCACTGCAGCTGTGCGCCATTGCTCTCAGCACACTTCACACTCCGGTCACTGAGGGTGCAGGGCGCTGGGGGGGAGCGCCCTGAGACGCAATAAAACATGTTTAAACCTTATATGGCTAAAGAAATACATCACATATAGCTCCTGGGCTATATGGATGTATTTCACCCCTGCCAGTTTTCCTAAAAAAAGCGGGAGAAAAGGCCGCCGTGAAGGGGGCGGAGCCTATCTCCTCAGCACACAAGCGCCATTTTCCCTCACAGTTCCGCTGGAAGGAAGGCTCCCAGACTCTCCCCTGCAGTCCTGCTACAGAATCAGGGTAAAACAAGAGAGGGGGGGCACTATTGGCAGCTAATATAAAACAGCAGCTATAAAGGGAGTAACACTTACATAAGGTTATCCCTGTGTATATATATATATATATAGCGCTCTGGTGTGTGCTGGCAAACTCTCCCTCTGTCTCCCCAAAGGGCTCGTGGGGTCCTGTCCTCTTTCAGAGCATTCCCTGTGTGTGTGCTGGGTGTCGGTACGATTGTGTCGACATGTATGAGGAGGAAAATGATGTGGAAGCAGAGCAATTGCCTGTGTTAGTGATGTCACCCCCTAGGGAGTCGACACCTGACTGGATGGTCGTATTTAAAGAATTACGTGACAGTGTCAGCACTTTGCAAAAAACTGTTGACGACATGAGACAGCCGGCAAATCAATTAGTGCCTGTTCAGGCGTCTCAGACACCGTCGGGGGCGCTAAAACGCCCGTTACCTCAGATGGTCGACACAGACCCAGACACGGATACTGAATCCAGTGTCGACGGTGAGGAGACAAACGTAATGTCCAGTAGGGCCACACGTTACATGATCACGGCAATGAAGGAGGCATTGAATATTTCTGACACTACAAGTACCACAAAAAAAAGTATTATGTGGGGTGTGAAAAAACTACCAGTAGTTTTTCCTGAATCAGATGAATTAAATGAGGTGTGTGATAAAGCGTGGTTTCCCCCCGATAAAAAACTGCTGATTTCTAATAAATTATTGGCACTATACCCTTTCCCGCCAGAGGTTAGGGCGCGTTGGGAAACACCCCCTAGGGTAGATAAGGCGCTCACACGCTTATCAAAACAAGTGGCGTTACCGTCTCCCGATACGGCCGCCCTTAAGGAACCAGCTGATAGAAGGCTGGAAAATATCCTAAAAGGTATATACACACATACTGGTGCAGTGCTGGAGTGGCTTGGTCGGATTCCCTGACTGAAAATATTGATACCCTGGATAGGGACAGTATATTATTAACTATAGAGCATTTAAAGGATGCATTACTATATATGCGAGATGCACAGAGGGATATTTGCACCCTGGCATCTAGAGTGAGTGCGATGTCCATTTCTGCCAGAAGAGCGTTATGGACACGACAGTGGTCAGGTGATGCGGATTCCAAACGACATATGGAAGTATTGCCGTATAAAGGGGAGGAGTTATTTGGGGTCGGTCTATCGGACCTGGTGGCCACAGCAACGGCTGGAAAATCCACCTTTTTACCCCAGGTCACCTCTCAGCAGAAAAAGACACCGTCTTTTCAAACTCAGTCCTTTCGTTCCCATAAGGGCAAGCGGGCAAAAGGCCACTCATTTCTGCCCCGGGGCAGAGGAAGGGGAAAAAGACTGCACCAGGCAGCCTCTTCCCAGGAGCAGAAGCCCTCCCCCGCTTCTGCCAAGTCTTCAGCATGACGCTGGGGCCTTACAAGCGGACTCAGGCACGGTGGGGGGCCGTCTCAAGAATTTCAGCGCGCAGTGGGCTCACTCGCAAGTGGACCCCTGGATCCTGCAGGTAGTATCACAGGGGTACAAATTGGAATTCGAGACGTCTCCCCCTCGCCGGTTCCTGAAGTCTGCTCTACCAACGTCTCCCTCCGACAGGGAGGCGGTAGTGGAAGCTATTCACAAGCTGTATTCCCAGCAGGTGATAATCAAGGTACCCCTCCTACAACAGGGAAAGGGGTATTATTCCACGCTGTTTGTGGTACCGAAGCCGGACGGCTCGGTGAGACCAATTTTAAATCTAAAATCCTTGAACACTTACATAAAAAGGTTCAAATTCAAGATGGAGTCACTCAGAGCAGTGATAGCGAACCTGGAAGAAGGGGACTATATGGTGTCTCTGGACATCAAAGATGCTTATCTCCATGTCCCAATCTACCCTTCTCACCAAGGGTACCTCAGGTTTGTGGTACAAAGCTGTCATTATCAGTTTCAGACGCTGCCGTTTGGATTGTCCACGGCACCACGGGTCTTTACTAAGGTAATGGCCGAAATGATGATTCTTCTTCGAAGAAAAGGCGTCTTAATTATCCCTTACTTGGACGATCTCCTGATAAGGGCAAGGTCCAGGGAACAGTTAGAGGTCGGAGTAGCACTATCTCAGGTAGTGCTACGTCAGCACGGGTGGATCCTAAATATCCCAAAATCACAGCTGATTCCAACAACACGTCTACTGTTCCTGGGGATGATTCTGGACACAGTCCAGAAAAAGGTGTTTCTCCCGGAGGAGAAGGCCAGGGAGTTATCCGAGCTAGTCAGGAAACTCCTAAAACCAGGCCAAGTGTCAGTGCATCAATGCACGAGAGTCCTGGGAAAAATGGTGGCTTCTTACGAAGCGATTCCATTCGGAAGATTCCTTGCAAAAACTTTTCAGTGGGATCTGCTGGACAAATGGTCCGGATCGCATCTTCAGATGCATCAGCGGATAACCCTATCTCCAAGGACAAGGGTGTCTCTCCTGTGGTGGTTACAGAGTGCTCATCTTCTAGAGGGCCGCAGATTCGGCATTCAGGATTGGATGCTGGTGACCACCGATGCCAGCCTGAGAGGCTGGGGAGCAGTCACACAGGGAAGAAATTTCCAGGGCTTGTGGTCAAGCATGGAAACGTCTCTTCACATAAATATCCTGGAACTAAGGGCCATTTACAATGCCCTAAGTCAAGTAAGGCCTCTGCTTCAGGGTCAGTCGGTATTGATCCAATCGGACAACATCACGGCAGTCGCCCACGTAAACAGACAGGGCGGCACAAGAAGCAGGAGGGCAATGGCAGAAGCTGCAAGGATTCTTCGCTGGGCGGAAAATCATGTGGTGGCACTGTCAGCAGTGTTCATTCCGGGAGTGGACAACTGGGAAGCAGACTTCCTCAGCAGATATTGCGCCAGGTCAAGGGACCCTCAGGCAATAGCGGTGGACGCTCTGGTAACACCGTGGGTGTACCAGTCGGTGTATGTGTTCCCTCCTCTGCCTCTCATTCCAAAAGTACTGAGAATCATAAGAAGGAGAGGAGTGAAGACTATACTCGTGGCTCCGGATTGGCCAAGAAGAACTTGGTACCCGGAACTGCAAGAGATGCTCACGGAGGACCCGTGGCCTCTACCTCTAAGAAAGGACCTGCTCCAGCAGGGACCTTGTCTGTTCCAAGACTTACCGCGGCTGCGTTTGACGGCATGGCGGTTGAACGCCGGATCCAGATGGAAAAAGGCATTCCAGATGAAGTCATCCCTACCCTGATAAAAGCCAGGAAGGATGTAACTGCGAAACATTATCACCGCATTTGGCGAAAATATGTTTTCTGGTGTGAGGCTAAGAAGGCCCCCACAGAGGAATTTCAACTGGGTCGTTTCCTGCAAGCAGGACTGTCTATGGGCCTAAAATTAGGATCCATTAAGGTTCAAATTTCGGCCCTGTCGATCTTCTTCCAGAAAGAACTGGCTTCATTGCCTGAAGTTCAGACGTTTGTCAAGGGGGTACTGCATATACAACCTCCTTTTGTGCCACCAGTGGCACCTTGGGATCTCAATGTAGTTTTAGGGTTCCTAAAATCACATTGGTTTGAACCACTCACCACTGTGGAATTAAAATATCTCACATGGAAGGTGATCATGCTGTTAGCTCTGGCGTCAGCCAGGCGTGTCTCAGAAATGGCGGCTTTGTCATATAAAAGCCCTTACCTAATTTTTCATTCAGACAGGGCAGAATTGAGGACTCGTCCTCAATTTCTCCCTAAGGTGGTTTCAGCGTTTCACATGAACCAACCTATTGTGGTGCCTGCGGCTACTAGGGACTTGGAGGACTCCAAGTTGTTGGACGTAGTCAGGGCCCTGAAATATATGTTTCCAGGACGGCTGGAGTCAGAAAATCTGACTCGCTGTTTATCCTGTATGCACCCAACAAGCTGGGTGCTCCTGCTTCTAAGCAGACGATTGCTCGTTGGATTTGTAGTACAATTCAGCTTGCACATTCTGTGGCAGGACTGCCACAGCCAAAATCTGTTAAAGCCCATTCCACAAGGAAAGTGGGCTCATCTTGGGCGGCTGCCCGAGGGGTCTCGGCTTTACAACTTTGCCGAGCAGCTACTTGGTCAGGGGCAAACACGTTTGCAAAATTTTACAAATTTGATACCCTTGCTGAGGAGGACCTGGAGTTCTCTCATTCGGTGCTGCAGAGTCATCCGCACTCTCCCGCCCGTTTGGGAGCTTTGGTATAATCCCCATGGTCCTTACGGAAGTCCCAGCATCCACTAGGACGTCAGAGAAAATAAGAATTTACTTACCGATAATTCTATTTCTTATAGTCCGTAGTGGATGCTGGGCGCCCATCCCAAGTGCGGATTGTCTGCAATACTTGTATATAGTTATTGTTACAAAAAATCGGGTTGTTTATTGTTGTGAGCCATCTTTTCAGAGGCTCCTACGTTTATCATACTGTTAACTGGGTTCAGATCACAGGTTGTACAGTGTGATTGGTGTGGCTGGTATGAGTCTTACCCGGGATTCAAAATCCTTCCTTATTATGTACGCTCATCCGGGCACAGTATCCTAACTGAGGCTTGGAGGAGGGTCATAGGGGGAGGAGCCAGTGCACACCAGCTAGTCTAAAGCTTTTACTTTTTGTGCCCAGTCTCCTGTGGAGCCGCTATTCCCCATGGTCCTTACGGAAGTCCCAGCATCCACTACGGACTATGAGAAATAGAATTATCGGTAAGTAAATTCTTATTTTCTCTGACGTCCTAGTGGATGCTGGGAACTCCGAAAGGACCATGGGGAATAGCGGCTCCGCAGGAGACTGGGCACAAAAGTAAAAGCTTTAGGTCTACCTGGTGTGCACTGGCTCCTCCCCCTATGACCCTCCTCCAAGCCTCAGTTAGATTTTTGTGCCCGAACGAGAAGGGTGCACACTAGGTGGCTCTCCTGAGCTGCCTAGTGAAAAAAGTTTAAGTATAGGTTTTTTATTTTCAGTGAGTCCTGCTGGCAACAGGTTCACTGCACCGAGGGACTAAGGGGAGAAGAAGCGAACTCATCTGCGTGCAGAGTGGATTGGGCTTCTTAGGCTACTGGACATTAGCTCCAGAGGGACGATCACAGGCCCAGCCATGGATGGGTCCCAGAGCCGCGCCGCCGGCCCCCTTACAGAGCCAGAAGACAGAAGAGGTCCGGGAAATCGGCGGCAGAAGACGTCCTGTCTTCAATAAGGTAGCGCACAGCACCGCAGCTGTGCGCCATTGCTCTCAGCACACTTCACACTCCGGTCACTGAGGGTGCAGGGCGCTGGGGGGGGGGGGGGGCGCCCTGAGACGCAATAAAACATGTTTAAACCTTATATGGCTAAAGAAATACATCACATATAGCTCCTGGGCTATATGGATGTATTTCACCCCTGCCAGTTTTCCTAAAAAAAGCGGGAGAAAAGGCCGCCGTGAAGGGGGCGGAGCCTATCTCCTCAGCACACAAGCGCCATTTTCCCTCACAGCTCCGCTGGAAGGACGTCTCCCTGACTCTCCCCTGCAGTCCTGCACTACAGAAACAGGGTAAAACAAGAGAGGGGGGGCACTAATTTGGCAGATTAATCAATATAGCAGCTATATAAGGGAAAAACACTTATATAAGGTTATCCCTGTATATATATATAGCGCTCTGGTGTGTGCTGGCAAACTCTCCCTCTGTCTCCCCAAAGGGCTAGTGGGGTCCTGTCCTCTATCAGAGCATTCCCTGTGTGTGTGCTGTGTGTCTGTACGTTGTGTCGACATGTATGAGGAGGAAAATGGTATGGAGGCGGAGCAATTGCCTGTAATAGTGATGTCACCCCCTAGGGAGTCGACACCTGACTGGATGGTCTTATGGAAGGAATTACGTGATAGCGTCAGCACTTTACAAAAGACTGTTGACGACATGAGACAGCCGGCAAATCAGTTATTACCTGTCCAGGCGTCTCAAACACCGTCAGGGGCTCTAAAGCGCCCGTTACCTCAGATGGTCGACACAGACCCAGACACGGACACTGACTCCAGTGTCGACGGTGAGGAAACAAACGTATTTTCCAGTAGGGCCACACGTTACATGATCACGGCAATGAAGGAGGTTTTGAACATTTCTGATACTACAAGTACCACAAAAAAGGGTATTATGTGGGGTGTGAAAAAACTACCCGTAGTTTTTCCTGAATCAGATGAATTAAATGAGGTGTGTGATGAAGCGTGGGTTTCCCCCGATAAAAAACTGCTAATTTCTAAAAAATTATTGGCATTATACCCTTTCCCGCCAGAGGTTAGGGCGCGTTGGGAAACACCCCCTAGGGTAGATAAGGCGCTCACACGCTTATCAAAACAAGTGGCGTTACCGTCTCCTGATACGGCCGCCCTCAAGGAGCCAGCTGATAGGAAGCTGGAAAATATCCTAAAAAGTATATACACACATACTGGTATTATACTGCGACCAGCAATCGCCTCAGCCTGGATGTGCAGTGCTGGGGTGGCTTGGTCGGATTCCCTGACTGAAAATATTGATACCCTGGACAGGGACAGTATATTATTGACTATAGAGCATTTAAAGGATGCATTTCTATATATGCGAGATGCACAGAGGGATATTTGCACTCTGGCATCAAGAGTAAGTGCGCTGTCCATTTCTGCCAGAAGAGGGTTATGGACGCGACAGTGGTCAGGTAATGCGGATTCCAAACGGCATATGGAAGTATTGCCGTATAAAGGGGAGGAGTTATTTGGGGTCGGTCTATCGGACCTGGTGGCCACGGCAACGGCTGGGAAATCCACCTTTTTACCCCAGGTCACCTCTCAGCAGAAAAAGACACCGTCTTTTCAGGCTCAGTCCTTTCGTCCCCATAAGGGCAAGCGGGCAAAAGGCCACTCATATCTGCCCCGGGGCAGAGGAAGGGGAAAAAGACTGCAGCAGGCAGCCTCTTCCCAGGAACAGAAGCCCTCCCCCGCTTCTGCCAAGTCCTCAGCATGACGCTGGGGCCTTACAAGCGGACTCAGGCACGGTGGGGGCCCGTCTCAAGAATTTCAGCGCGCAGTGGGCTCACTCGCAAGTGGACCCCTGGATCCTGCAGGTAGTATCTCAGGGGTACAAATTGGAATTCGAGACGTCTCCTCCTCGCCGGTTCCTGAAGTCTGCTTTACCAACGTCTCCCTCCGACAGGGAGGCGGCATTGGAAGCCATTCACAAGCTGTATTCCCAGCAGGTGATAATCAAGGTACCCCTCCTACAACAGGGAAAGGGGTATTATTCCACGCTGTTTGTGGTACCGAAGCCGGACGGCTCGGTGAGACCTATTTTAAATCTGAAATCCTTGAACACTTACATACAAAGGTTCAAATTCAAGATGGAGTCACTCAGAGCAGTGATAGCGAACCTGGAAGAAGGGGACTATATGGTGTCTCTGGACATCAAGGATGCTTACCTCCATGTCCCAATTTGCCCTTCTCACCAAGGGTACCTCAGGTTTGTGGTACAGAACTGTCACAATCAGTTTCAGACGCTGCCGTTTGGATTGTCCACGGCACCCCGGGTCTTTACCAAGGTAATGGCCGAAATGATGATTCTTCTTCGAAGAAAAGGCGTCTTAATTATCCCTTACTTGGACGATCTCCTGATAAGGGCAAGGTCCAGGGAACAGTTAGAGGTCGGAGTAGCTCTCAAGTAGTACTACGACAGCACGGGTGGATTCTAAATATTCCAAAATCGCAGCTGATTCCGACGACACGTCTGCTGTTCCTAGGGATGATTCTGGACACAGTCCAGAAAAAGGTGTTTCTCCCGGAGGAGAAAGCCAGGGAGTTATCCGAGCTAGTCAGGAACCTCCTAAAACCAGGCCAAGTGTCAGTGCATCAATGCACAAGGGTCCTGGGAAAAATGGTGGCTTCTTACGAAGCGATTCCATTCGGCAGATTCCACGCAAGAACTTTTCAGTGGGATCTGCTGGACAAATGGTCCGGATCGCATCTTCAGATGCATCAGCGGATAACCCTGTCTCCAAGGACAAGGGTGTCTCTCCTGTGGTGGTTGCAGAGTGCTCATCTTCTAGAGGGCCGCAGATTCGGCATTCAGGACTGGGTCCTGGTGACCACGGATGCCAGCCTGAGAGGCTGGGGAGCAGTCACACGGAAGAAATTTCCAGGGCTTGTGGTCAAGCATGGAAACGTCATTTCACATAAATATCCTGGAACTAAGGGCCATTTACAATGCCCTAAGTCAAGCAAGGCCTCTGCTTCAGGGTCAGCCGGTGTTGATCCAGTCGGACAACATCACGGCAGTCGCCCACGTAAACAGACAGGGCGGCACAAGAAGCAGGAGGGCAATGGCAGAAGTTGCAAGGATTCTTCGCTGGGCGGAAAATCATGTGATAGCACTGTCAGCAGTGTTCATTCCGGGAGTGGACAACTGGGAAGCAGACTTCCTCAGCAGACACGACCTCCACCCGGGGGAGTGGGGACTTCACCCAGAAGTCTTCCACATGATTGTGAACCGTTGGGAAAAACCAAAGGTGGACATGATGGCGTCCCGCCTCAACAAAAAACTAGACAGATATTGCGCCAGGTCAAGGGACCCTCAGGCAATAGCTGTGGACGCTCTAGTAACACCGTGGGTGTACCAGTCAGTGTATGTGTTCCCTCCTCTGCCTCTCATACCCAAGGTACTGAGAATCATAAGAAGGAGAGGAGTAAGGACTATACTCGTGGCTCCGGATTTACCAAGAAGGACTTGGTACCCGGAACTTCAAGAGATGCTCACGGAGGACCTGTGGCCTCTACCTCTAAGAAAGGACCTGCTCCAGCAGGGACCCTGTCTGTTCCAAGACTTACCGCGGCTGCGTTTGACGGCATGGCCGTTGAACGCCGGATCCTGAAGGAAAAAGGCATTCCGGATGAAGTCATCCCTACCCTGATCAAAGCCAGGAAGGATGTAACCGTGCAACATTATCACCGTATTTGGCGTAAATATGTTGCGTGGTGTGAGGGCAGGAAGGCCCCTACAGAGGAATTTCAACTGGGTCGTTTCCTGCATTTCCTGCAAACAGGACTGTCTATGGGCCTAAAATTAGGGTCCATTAAGGTTCAAATTTCGGCCCTGTCGATTTTCTTCCAGAAAGAACTAGCTTCAGTTCCTGAAGTTCAGACGTTTGTCAAGGGGGTATTGCATATACAGCCTCCTTTTGTGCCTCCAGTGGCACCTTGGGATCTCAATGTAGTTTTGGGGTTCCTAAAATCACATTGGTTTGAACCACTCACCACTGTGGACTTAAAATATCTCACATGGAAAGTGGTAATGCTGTTAGCCCTGGCTTCAGCCAGGCGTGTCTCAGAATTGGCGGCTTTATCCTATAAAAGCCCTTACCTAATTTTTCATACGGATAGGGCAGAATTGAGGACTCGTCCTCAATTTCTCCCTAAGGTGGTTTCAGCGTTTCACTTAAACCAGCCTATTGTGGTACCTGCGGCTACTAGGGACTTGGAGGACTCCAAGTTGCTGGACGTAGTCAGGGCCCTGAAAATATGTTTCCAGGACGGCTGGAGTCAGAAAATCTGACTCGCTGTTTATCCTGTATGCACCCAACAAGCTGGGTGCTCCTGCTTCTAAGCAGACTATTGCTCGTTGGATTTGTAGTACAATTCAGCTTGCACATTCTGTGGCAGGCCTGCCACAGCCAAAATCTGTTAAAGCCCATTCCACAAGGAAAGTGGGCTCATCTTGGGCGGCTGCCCGAGGGGTCTCGGCTTCACAACTTTGCCGAGCAGCTACTTGGTCAGGGGCAAACACGTTTGCTAAATTCTACAAATTTGATACCCTGGCTGAGGAGGACCTGGAGTTCTCTCATTCGGTGCTGCAGAGTCATCCGCACTCTCCCGCCCGTTTGGGAGCTTTGGTATAATCCCCATGGTCCTTTCGGAGTTCCCAGCATCCACTAGGACGTCAGAGAAAATAAGAATTTACTTACCGATAATTCTATTTCTCATAGTCCGTAGTGGATGCTGGGCGCCCATCCCAAGTGCGGATTGTCTGCAATACTTGTACATAGTTATTGTTACAAAAATCGGGTTATTATTGTTGTGAGCCATCTTTTCAGAGGCTCCTCTGTTATCATGCTGTTAACTGGGTTCAGATCACAAGTTGTACGGTGTGATTGGTGTGGCTGGTATGAGTCTTACCCGGGATTCAAAATCCTTCCTTATTGTGTACGCTCGTCCGGGCACAGTATCCTAACTGAGGCTTGGAGGAGGGTCATAGGGGGAGGAGCCAGTGCACACCAGGTAGTCCTAAAGCTTTTACTTTTGTGCCCAGTCTCCTGCGGAGCCGCTATTCCCCATGGTCCTTTCGGAGTTCCCAGCATCCACTACGGACTATGAGAAATAGAATTATCGGTAAGTAAATTCTTATTTTAACATTATATACTGGGAATTTCTTACCCTGTTTCGAAGACAAAGACATTGTCAATTATTAAGTTAACTTGTTAATTAAGTGAAAAGGAGACATGATATTTTCCGGGAGATGTATCAAGCCACGGAGAGAGATAAAGTTGGGTATTTGTCCAAAGCAAATGATGCTTCTAACTACAGGTATCATTTCATGTACTGTGCTGGATAAATGACAGATGATTGGGTGCTGTGGACATCTTCACTTTATCTCTCTCCAAGGCTTGATATATCTCCCTAAGAGTGCTGTATATAATATGTTTAGCAGCTGCTATACAGCAGGCCAGGAGCACCAGCAGGACAGTAGAGTAACAGTCATATCAGTAATAATTTGTGTACCCTGTGAAATTAACATGCAAAAAAAAATGGAGACTCAGTCAATGAATACATACAACATTTTTTAGTTTATGCTAAAATATAAAAAGTTTATTATGAAGAATATTTAACAAATATTTGTGAGACCTTTTCAAAAACAGTCGGTTTTGGAGGCTGCCCACATATATTAAACAGTCTCTGAATGTATGTATTGGGGACTGCAATAGATATTGAAGATATCTGTTGCATTCCTCCTTTTGTGATCACAAAAGCAGCCACCAAAGTTTCTACGGCAGTTGATAAACTGCGTAACTCACCAAGCTCCAGAATGCAAAGCATTTCTGAGCTTGGCCCGGCAGCTAATGCCATTTCTAAATGGCGTTTGTAGCCTGTGGGCTACATTATGCAATTCTTCCCTGGAGAGGGATCCTTGGGATCCCTCTGCATTACTGTCTGCTCTCACATATGCAGTCTGACGAATGCACATCTGAAGTAGCGAAGCCAGGGTCTAAACCCAGAAGTGAGGAATGGGCATGAGATTGATTATGGTTATATGATTATTACACCTCTGGACTCGCAAAGAGTCATCCTTCAGCACTCGGGAGAGGAAAAACTCTCTTGGAGGGGAAACCTCTAGGGAACCATGACCTCAGGATTGCCCTTCCCTCTGGGCATTAAGAGGTGTACTAATAGGCGGGATCAGTATGATATCCTGGCGCATGGGATCCCGGTGATTGTAATACTGACGCCGGGATCCTGGTACAAAAAAGACAGACAGGGGTGAGCAGGGGCATCAGAACATTTATGGGCTGGGGCAAGATAGATCCTCATTTGGCGCCCCCTGGGGCAGAGCCACCGGGGAGGAGGAGGCCATACTACGGGGACAAAATGGAGACAGCACCATGGTGGGGAGGAGGTGGGAAGAGTAAGAGAGACTGTCAGGGAAAGTGAGACTAAGGGGGGTATTCAGTTGTTTGAAAAGTCAGTTGGGTGTTTGTTTCTCTTACGTCCTAGAGGATGCTGGGGACTCCATAAGGACCATGGGGTATAGACGGGCTCCGCAGGAGATAGGGCACCTAAAAAGAACTTTGACTATGGGTGTGCACTGGCTCCTCCCTCTATGCCCCTCCTTCAGACCTCAGTTAGATTCTGTGCCCAGAGGAGAATGGGTGCACCGCAGAGAGCTCTCCAGAGTTTTCTGTGGAAAAAGAATTTTGTTAGGTTTTTTATTTTCAGGGAGTCCTGTTGACAACAGGCTCCCTGCATCGTGGGACCGAGGAGAGAGAAGCAGAGCTGGCTTGTGAAGTTGGGCACTGCTTCTAAGGCTACTGGACACCATTAGCTCCAGAGGGAGTCGGAACACAGGTCTCACCTGGGGTTCGTCCCGGAGCCGCGCCACCGTCCTCCTCACAGATGCCGAAGATAGAAGCCGGATAGAGAAGGCAGAAGACATCTTAGGCGGCAGAAGACCTCACATCTTCATGAGGTAAGGCACGCAGCGGTAAGCTGCGCGCCATTGCTCCCAGTCACACACACACAGAGCAGCACTGAAGGGTGCAGGGCGCAGGGGGGGCACCCTGGGCAGCAATAAACCTCACATTTTGGCACAAATACAGTTGGATTAGACTGCGGAGGCAGTAAATCTATGATCCCCCGCCATTTTATTGAAAAATCACTGGGACCGAAGCCTGCCGTCGGGTGGGCGGGGCTTGATCCTCGGCACTAACCAGCGCCATTTTCTCCACAGAAGCTGCATGAGGAAAACGCTGGCTCCCTGGTCTCTCCCCTGCTGAACTCACAGGCTGGAAAAAAGAGGAGGGGGGCACATTAGCGACGCAGTGAGTGGGAATTGGCATTATATATATATATATATATATATATATATATATATATATATATATACACATATATATATATATATATATATATATATATATATATATATATATATATATATTGGCATAATAATATATTAAAGCGCTATCTGGACATATTTTTTCCAGTGTTTTTAAGCGCTGGTGTGTGCTGGCATACTCTTTCTCTGTCTCTCCTTAGGACCTGGTTGGGGTTTTGTCCCCTTATAGGTTAATCCCTGTGTGTGTGGGGTGTCGGTACGTGTGTGTCGACATGTCTGAGGCGGAAGGCTTCTCCAAGGAGGAGGTGGAGCAAATGAGTGGTGTGTCCCCATCGGTTGTGCCGACTCCAGATTGGATGGACATGTGGCATATGTTGAATGCAAGTGTGGCATCTTTACATAAAAGGCTTGATAAGGCTGATTTAGGGGGGACATCAGGGGGTCAATCCTCAGATTGGACCGACTCACAGGGCCCGTCTGGGTCTCAAAAGCGTCCCTTAACACGACACTACTACCGACACGGATTCTGATTCCAGTGTCGACTATGACGAAGTAAAATTGCACCCTAGGGTGACTAAAACCATTCAGTGTATGATTGTGGCAATAAGGGATGTGTTGCATATTGTGGATGAACCCTCGGTCCCCGACACAAGAGTACACATGTTTAAGGAAAAGAAACAGATTATTAACTTTCCCACATCTCATGAATTAAATGAATTCTTCGGAAAAGCTTGGGAGACTCCGGATAAGAGACCGCAGATCCCCAAAAGAATTTATATGGCATACCCTTTCCCTAAGCAGGACAGGGAGATTTGGGAATCACCCCCCACTGTGGACAAGGCCCTGGCGCGCTTGTCCAAGAAAGTGGCGCTACCGTCTCCTGACACAGCGGCCCTTAAGGACCATGCAGATCGCAGGCAAGAAACTACCTTAAAGTGTATTTATTCTCATACGGGTGCTGTGCTAAGACCGACAATTGCGTCGGCATGGGTGTGTAGCGCAATTGCAGCTTGGACAGGTGAGCTGACAGATCAATTTGATAATATGGATAAGGATACTATATTCCTACAAACAAACACCCTTTGTAGACCTTAAAGCCTCAAGTGGCTTCTGGCTTTCACTCTTTAGTTGAGGTAGTTGGTGAGAGAATGATTCCAGTGTGGGGTGCAGGCACAAGAATGTAGAGGTGATGGGAACTTCCTACTGATAGATGCATGGTCTGGAATGAGTTAAACAGGCCTTTTCACCCCAAATTCTTAAACTAATACAGTCCAAATAGGGTAATTTTTACAGTGAAAGCAGAATGTCACTTTTACTGCTCCTTTGAGAAAATCTAATACATTCTACTTTTAGGTTACAGTTGCAAAATAGTTTATATTTTTTCAAGGAGTAGAGTGTATGTGATTGTTTTTCCCTTGGCCTGCTAAACTCTTAAAGCAGCTCTGGCCAACAGTGACTGCTTTGTGGGTCTCACCTTGGAAGCACAGACAAGCTATTCAGTGGCTAAGTCAACTTAGAGACCCACAACTATAGTTGACTGTTTTAGGAAAATAAAAATATACTTTTTTTTAGTTTTTTAAAGTTCTTCAATTGTAGTGACCATCTTAAAGACCACTATGGGGCGGGCTTCAGTTGGACTCTGTGTGCTGTTCCAAAGCACATCGCGTACAGTTGATTACCCATTAAACCTTTTTCATAGAATACTACTGACAAGTATAGAGCTTCTGTTCTCTACCTCCAACATGTGCAATCTTTACCTATCAGTACCATTCTACAAAAATAGAAAAAACATAGTTGTGAATTAATTTGTAAGCAATGTGTTCCAGAATGGCATACCGCGTCCAAATGAATACCCCTTGGATGTTATTTTATATACGTGTACTATGAAGTATGTATTTCCGGGATGCTGTCGGCGACCCCAACGGTCAAAATCAAGATAGATCCTGAAGGCAAGTACAGTGTAGTGTTCATTCTAGCACCCTGCACCTTTCAAAACCCATGCAGTTCCTCTTTCCAGCCTGGGGTGTTGCTCTCTGCTGTGGTGCTTCTAGAACACTCTGGACCAGAGTGTGCTAGAAGCACCACAGCAGAGTGACACCCAAGGCAGGAAAGAGGAACTGCAGGGGATTACAAAGGTACAGGGTGCTAGAATGAACACTACTGGGGTTAGGGTTAGGTACCAGGGGAAGAGTTAGTTAGGCTGGGGGGTGGGGTGGGGGGGTGTAGGGTTATGAGTCGGGCTAAAATATTTACCGGAATCTGTCAGGGTTTTGACCATCGCAATGATCTTCGGGATACGAACTGCTGGGATTTTGTACTCCGATGTCATGCACAGTAAGTCGGCGCAAGTTCACATAATGCAGAGCAAGAACTTACTGCAGCTTGTGAAGTATCCGGCAGCCATTTATACTTTATCTTCACCTGCACCACTTCTCTAAAATTTGTGGTTTGAGCAGTTACCTTAGTACATAAAATACATTTATTGGTACAATATGATGAAACTGTTGGTTGTTTAGAAGTTTGGTAGTAATCTTTTAGTTTAAACCTGCAGTATGCCCTAAAAGATGGACATTTTCATTCACTAATATAAAATGGCTACAGAAATGGAGTTGTCAGCAGGAGAAACAATCAACCTATGCCTAGTATTACAGCATCTTAATGGTCCTCTCACTCACAACCTCCAACTACAGTTTTCTGCAGGGAGAGAAAATGGATGCCTGTAAGTGGTAATGGAAACTTAAAACTTTATTGGCCAGTGTCTGCACTAACAAGTCTTTTGCTATATAATGAAGTATTCGCTTTTAAAACTTTTATCGGGCATGTAGAAATGTCTGCAGTTCAGTGTGTAGATAAGGGTTTAGCTAAGCCTTGAATAATGAAACCAGCAAATGCATGCACTAGGTCATGGTTGACCACACCATTTGGTTGTACACCCCCAGCTTCCATTGAATCCCATAGTTGGTGACATTTTTCGCCCATGAGGGCAGATAGAAGTATGCATCCTATTAAAAGAATTAGGGAGTATAAAAAAAGTAATATCTAACCCTTATGCAGGTTGAGTCTCCCATATCTAAAATTCTGAATTACGGATTTTTTGTTTTGTTTTTTAGTGTGACTGCGATAGACACCTTTTACTCACTGATGGTTCAGTGTACACTTATTTTTTTTAACGCACAAAATTATTAAAAAAATTGTATACAATTACATCAGGCTATGTGTATATGACCTATAAATGCATTCTATTTTTAGTGCTAGGCATCATCCCCAAGATATTTCATTTTAGTATGCAAATATTCCAAAATACGTAAAAAGGTCGACATGAGGTTTTTTACATTTTTTTTCTCTCTAATTTTTTGAACTTTTTAAAATATTTTACGATCCATCTGGCCTACAATTGGGTGCGGTAACCTGTGCCTAGCGCAGCGAGGCACCTTGCCCGAAGCATGCGAGGGGACATGGTGCACTAATTGGGGTTCCCGGTCACTCTAGGAAGAAATTGACACCAAAAAAACATTAAAAAACTCATGTCTACCTTTTGCCCATGTCGACCAATTTCAGGTGTCAACCTGGAGTCCCATACCCCTATATAAGTATACTCCTCATGCGTTTACAATTTTAGGGGGGAATTCAATTATTTAATCACGCCCAATCTCCTGTTTAAAGTGACGAGGTTGCGGGGCCGTATTCAATTGTCCCCCCTTATCTCGCTAATGGGTGCCCAAAAGGTCACTTTTCAGGCATTTCAGCTCACCATCCCTGGTGGTAGCGAGTTGAAATCAAATTCTCACTCCCCTCGGCCGCAACAATTGAATAGCTGCTAGCGTGTGTGGGTACCCGTGATAAGAATTGATTCTCGCCCCTAGACTTGTATGTTCTCTTTCACAATGGCGAGGGCAACCTTGCTCTTGTGTATAACACATTACATGACATTTGGCGCACGTTGTGAACACAGCTGTAATTTTAGAGCTTAAAATGGAGCTTATCAAACCTTTTAATTAAAGAATTATGAGTATACACCGACAGTTTCTTTTTCTAATACTGTATGGGTCTTGATGCAGGTTATATTCCGTACCTGGTTTGTCACTGTTTAGATAAATGGTCTGTGTGTAAAGACTTCAGGCGATTGCACTGCAAGGGCCTGGATGATAGATTCATGGCAATATACCCGTAATGAGGGAGCTTGATCGTGCAAGGAGTATTCAAAATGTTTCTTCTTTCTCCATGCTGTCAGCTGCAGTAATAAATACAGCCTCTCAGCAGGATAAACACTCTTCCCAGCCACTTATATTTGTAAACTGAACTACACAGTCTTTAATACAATTTTCTCTGACGTCCTAGTGGATGCTGGGAACTCCGTAAGGACCATGGGGAATAGACGGGCTCCGCAGGAGACTGGGCACTCTAAAAGAAAGATTAGGTACTATCTGGTGTGCACTGGCTCCTCCCTCTATGCCTCTCCTCCAGACCTCAGTTAGAATCTGTGCCCGGCCAGAGCTGGGTGCTCCTAGTGGGCTCTCCTGAGCTTGCTAGAAAAGAAAGTATTTGTTAGGTTTTTTTATTTTCAGTGAGATCTGCTGGCAACAGACTCACTGCTATGTGGGACTGAGGGGAGAGAAGCAAACCTACGTGCTTGCAGCTAGCTTGTGCTTCTTAGGCTACTGGACACCATTAGCTCCAGAGGGTTCGAACACAGGGCCTGACCTCGATCGTCCGTTCCCGGAGCCGCGCCGCCGTCCCCCTTGCAGAGCCAGAAGACAGAAGAGAAGCTATGAAATCGGCGGCAGAAGACTCCTGTCTTCATTAAGGTAGCGCACAGCACCGCAGCTGTGCGCCATTGCTCCCACAGCACACCACACACTCCGGTCACTGTAGGGTGCAGGGCGCTGGGGGGGGGCGGGGCGCCCTGGGCAGCAATTATAATACCTTTTGGCATAAAATACACATAATACAGTCTGGAAACTGTATATATGTAAAAACCCCCGCCATTAAGTTACATAAAACGTGGGACAGAAACCCGCAGCTGAGGGGGCGGGGCCTTCTTCCTCAGCACACCAGCGCCATTTTCCCTTCACAGCTCCGCTGGAAGCAGCTCCCCAGGCTCTCCCCTGCAGTATCCTGATACAAGAAGGGTAAAAAAGAGAGGGGGGGCACATAAATTTAGGCGCAAATAAGATATTTAAGCAGCTATTGGGTAAATCACTTTTTATAGTGTAAATCCCTGTGTTATATAGCGCTGTGGTGTGTGCTGGCATACTCTCTCTCTGTCTCCCCAAAGGACTTTGTGGGGTCCTGTCCTCAGTCTGAGCATTCCCTGTGTGTGCGCGGTGTGTCGGTACGGCTGTGTCGACATGTTCGATGAGGAGGGTTATGTGGAGGCGGAGCAGGGGCAGATAAGTGTGGTGTCGCTCCCGACGGGGCCGACACCTGATTGGATGGATATGTGGAAGGTTTTAACCGACAGTGTCAACTCCTTACATAAAAGGTTCGATGACGCAGCAGCCTTGGGACAGCCGGGGTCTCAGCCCGCGCCTGCCCAGGCGACTCAGAAGCCGTCAGGGGCTCATAAACGCCCGCTAGCTCAGATGGTAGACACAGATGTCGACACGGAGTCTGACTCCAGTGTAGATGAGGATGAGACAAATGTACAGTCTACAAAAGTCATCCGATGCATGATTACTGCAATGAAAGATGTATTGCACATTTCTGATATTAACCCGGTTACCACCAAGAGGGGTATTATGTTTGGGGAGAAAAAGCAGCCAGTGACTTTTCCCCCATCTGATGAATTAAATGATTTGTGTGAAGAAGCGTGGAGTTCCCCTGATAAGAAACTAGTGATTTCTAAGAGGTTACTAATGGCGTACCCTTTCCCGCCAACGGATAGGTTACGTTGGGAAACACCCCCTAGGGTGGACAAGGCGCTAACACGCTTATCTAAAAGGGTGGCACTGCCGTCTCGGGATACGGCCGCCCTAAAGGAGCCTGCGGATAGAAAGCAGGAAACTATCCTGAAGTCTGTGTATACACACTCTGGTACTCTACTTAGACCTGCTATTGCTTCAGCCTGGATGTGTAGTGCTGCAGCAGCATGGACTGATACCCTGTCAGACAACATTGATTCCCTCGACAGGGATACTGTTTTGCTAACCATCGAACATATAAAAGACGTAGTCTTATATATGCGGGATGCCCAGAGGGACATTTGCCTGCTGGCATCTAGAATTAATGCAATGTCCATTTCTGCCAGGAGAGTATTATGGACTCTGCAGTGGACAGGTGATGCTGATTCTAAAAAACACATTAATGTTTTGCCTTATAAGGGTGAGGAATTGTTTGGGGACGGTCTCTCGGACCTCGTATCAACAGCAACTGCTGGGAAGTCGACTTTTTTTACCTCATGTTCCCTCACAGCCTAAGAAAGCACCGTATTATCAAGTGCAGTCCTTTTGGCCTCAGAAAGGCAAGCGGGTCAGAGGAGCATCCTTTCTGGCCAGAGGCAAGGGTAGAGGAAAGAAGCTGCACCAGGCAGCCAGTTCCCAGGAACAAAAATCCTCCCCTGCTTCCACTAAGTCCACCGCATGACGTTGGGGCTCCACAGGCGGAACCAGGTGCGGTGGGGGCGCGTCTCCGAAACTTCAGCAACCAGTGGGTTCGCTCACAAGTTGATCTCTGGGCTGTACAAATTGTATCTCAGGGATACAAGCTGGAGTTCGAGGCGACTCCCCCTCGCCGTTACCTCAAATCAGCCTTGCCAACTGCTCCCAGGGAAAGGAGGTAGTACTGGCGGCAATTCACAAGCTGTACCTCCAGCAGGTGATAATCAAGGTCCCCCTCCTTCAACAGGGCAGGGGTTACTATTCCACAATGTTTGTGGTACCGAAACCGGACGGTTCGGTGAGACCCATTCTGAATTTAAAATCCTTGAACACTTATATAAAGAAGTTCAAGTTCAAAATGGAATCGCTCAGGGCGGTTATTGCAAGCCTGGAAGAGGGGGATTTTATGGTGTCGCTGGACATCAAGGATGCTTACTTGCATGTCCCCATTTACCCACCTCACCAGGAATACCTCAGGTTTGTGGTACAGGACTGTCATTACCAATTCCAGACGTTGCCGTTTGGTCTCTCCACGGCACCGAGAATATTTACCAAGGTAATGGCCGAAATGATGATACTCCTTCGGAAGAAGGGAGTTATAATTATCCCGTACTTGGACGATCTCCTCATAAAGGCGAGGTCCAGAGAGCAGTTGTTGGTCAGCGTAGCACTCTCTCAGGAAGTGTTGCAACAGCACGGCTGGATTCTGAATATCCCAAAGTCGCAGCTGATTCCTGCGACGCGTCTGTTTTTCCTGGGCATGATTCTGGACACAGAACAGAAGAAGGTGTTTCTCCCGGTGGAGAAGGCCCAGGAATTGTCATCTCTGGTCAGGGACCTCCTGAAACCAAAACAGGTGTCGGTGCATCACTGCACGCGAGTCCTGGGAAAGATGGTGGCTTCTTACGAAGCAATTCCCTTCGGCAGGTTCCATGCAAGGATCTTTCAGTGGGATCTGTTGGACAAATGGTCCGGATCGCATCTTCAGATGCATCGGTTGATCACCCTGTCCCCAAGGGCCAGGGTGTCTCTGCTGTGGTGGCTGCAGAGTGCTCATCTTCTCGAGGGCCGCAGGTTCGGCATACAGGACTGGGTCTTGGTGACCACGGATGCAAGCCTCCGAGGATGGGGGGCAGTCACTCAGGGAAGAAACTTCCAAGGACAGTGGTCAAGTCTGGAGACTTCACTACACATAAATATACTGGAACTAAGGGCCATTTACAACGCCCTGAGTCAAGCAGAGCCCCTGCTTCAAAATCACCCAGTACTGATTCAATCAGACAACATCACGGCGGTCGCCCATGTAAACCGCCAGGGCGGCACGAGAAGCAGGATGGCAATGGCAGAAGCCACAAGGATTCTTCGATGGGCGGAGAATCACGTGCTAGCACTGTCAGCAGTGTTCATTCCGGGAGTGGACAACTGGGAAGCAGACTTCCTCAGCAGGCACGACCTCCACCCGGGAGAGTGGGGACTTCATCAAGAAGCCTTCACACAGATTGTAAATCGCTGGGAACTGCCACGGGTGGACATGATGGCGTCCCGCCTCAACAAAAAGCTAAAAAAATATTGCGCCAGGTCAAGGGACCCTCAGTCGATAGCTGTGGATGCACTAGTGACACCGTGGGTGTACCAGTCGGTTTATGTGTTCCCTCCTCTTCCTCTCATACCCAAGGTACTGAGGATAGTAAGAAAGAGAGGAGTAAGAACTATACTCATCGTTCCGGATTGGCCAAGAAGAACTTGGTACCCAGAACTACAAGAAATGATCTCAGAGGACCCATGGCCTCTGCCTCTCAGACAGGACCTGTTACAGCAGGGGCCCTGTCTGTTCCAAGACTTACCTCGGCTGCGTTTGACGGCATGGCGGTTGAACGCCGGATCCTAACGGAAAAGGGCATTCCAGATGAAGTGATTCCTACGCTGATAAAAGCTAGGAAGGATGTGACAGTAAAGCATTATCACCGCATATGGCGGAAATATGTCGCTTGGTGTGAGGCCAGGAAGGCCCCAACAGAGGAATTCCAGCTGGGTCGATTTCTGCACTTCCTACAGTCAGGGGTGACTATGGGCCTAAATTGGGGTCCATAAAGGTCCAGATTTCGGCCCTATCTATTTTCTTTCAAAAAGAACTGGCTTCACTGCCTGAAGTTCAGACGTTTGTAAAGGGAGTGCTGCATATTCAGCCCCCTTTTGTGCCTCCAGTGGCACCTTGGGATCTTAACGTTGTGTTGGATTTCCCGAAATCACACTGGTTTGAGCCACTTAGGACCGTGGAGCTAAAGTATCTCACGTGGAAGGTGGTCATGCTGTTGGCCTTAGCTTCAGCTAGGCGTGTGTCAGAATTGGCGGCTTTGTCATGTAAAAGCCCGTATCTGATCTTCCATATGGACAGGGCAGAATTGAGGACTCGTCCCCAATTTCTCCCAAAGGTGGTATCAGCGTTTCATTTGAACCCACCTATTGTGGTGCCTGCGGCTACTCGGGACTTGGAGGATTCCAAGTTGCTGGACGTAGTCCGGGCTTTGAAAATTTATGTTTCCAGGACGGCTGGAGTCAGGAAAACTGACTCGCTATTTATCCTGCATGCACCCAACAAGCTGGGTGCTCCTGCTTCAAAGCAAACTATTGCTCGCTGGATCTGTTGCACGATTCAGCTGGCACATTCTGCGGCTGGACAGCCGCATCCTAAATCAGTGAAAGCCCATTCCACAAGGAAGGTGGGCTCTTCTTGGGCGGCTGCCCGAGGGGTCTCTGCTTTACAGCTTTGCCGAGCTGCTACTTGGTCGGGTTCAAACACATTTGCTAAATTCTACAAGTTTGATACGCTGGCTGAGGGGGGGGGGGGGCCTGGGCAGCAATAAGTATACCTTTTGGCAATATATACACATAATACAGTCTGGAAAGATGTATATGTGTAAAACTCCCGCCATTTTTAGTCAGAAACAGGACATAAGCCCGCCGCTGAGGGGGCCGGGCCTTCTTCCTCAGCACACCAGCGCCATTTTCTCTTCACAGCTCCGCTGGAAGGAAGCTCCCCAGGCTCTCCCCGGCAGTATCCTGGTACATAAAGGGTGAAAAGAGAGGGGGGGGGGGGGCACATAAATTTAGGCGCAAAAAATTTATATATACAGCAGCTACTGGGTAAACACTGAGTTGTAGTGTAATCCCTGTGTTATATAGCGCTGGGGTGTGTGCTGGCATACTCTCTCTCTGTCTCTCCAAAGGGCCTTGTGGGGGAACTGTCCTCAAATAGAGCATCCCCTGTGTGTGTGGTGTGTCGGTACGCGTGTCGACATGTCTGAGGTAAAAGGCTCCTCTAAGGAGGTGATAGAGCGGATATGTGTGCGAGAGGGTGTCTCCGTCGACAACGCCGACACGTGTTTGGATATGTGTAAGTGCTAAGGTGAATTTATTGCACAAAAGGTTAGGGAACAGACAGGAAATCTAACCATGTCTGTCCCTATGTCACAGAGACCTTCAGAGTCTCTCAATGCTCACTATCCATAATAACAAACGCTGGTATCGACATGGAGTTTAACTCCACTGTCGACTACGATAATGCAAAGTTACAGCCAAGATGGCTATAAGGTATTCAATATATGATTATTGAAATAGATTATTTGCATATCACTGATGACTCATCTGTCCCTGACACTAGAGTACACATGTTAAGGGAAGAATGCTGAGGTAAATTTCCCTCCTCTCATGAGGAAAAAGAGCGGGAATCTCCAGACAAGAGACGGCAGCTTCCCACAAGAGAATTCTCAGGCTGTATCCTTTCCCCACTAGGGCCAGGATATGTTGAGAATCTTCCCCTGGGGTGTCCTGTTTGCACAGATGGTAGCACTTGCTATTCTCAGGGATCCTGGAGATAGCGTGCACATTCTAGTATACTACCCAGACCGGCGATTGTGTCGGCATGGGTTTATAGCGCTGTGGCAGCGTGGACAGGTACCTTATCAGCAGAGATGAGACCCTAGTATGCAATATAAATATATTAAAGATGCTGTCTTAAGTGATAGATATATAGTTCTAAAGCATGCCCAAAGAGACATGAGTATACTGGGTCCTAGAGTCAAAGCTATGTCGATCTCTGCTTGACGTGTCCTGTAGAATATGCATTGGACAGATGATGCCGACTTAAGAGGCATATGGAAGGCTGAGGATTGTGTGGAGAAGGGTTCTAGGGCCTGGTCTCCACAGCTATAGCTGGTAATTCTGCTAGTTTGCCTTATATTCCTGCATAGCCTAAGAAAGCACGACATTATTAAATGCAGCCTTTCGTATAAAGAAACAAGAAAGTCTGAGGGGCGTCCTTTCTTGTCAGAGCCGGGCAGCAAGTTCCCAGGAACAGAAGTCCTCCCCGGCCCCTACAAAAATCCACCAATGTCGCTGGGGCTCCACAGGCGGAGCTAGGCCCGGTGGGGACACGCCTTCGTAAGTTCAGCCACAAGTGGGTTCACTGCCTGTTCGATCCCTGGGCAATAGATATTGTGTCTCAGGGATACAAGCTGGACTGTGAGAAGATGCCCCCTCACCGACGGCCCTGCGGGCTTCCCCCCAAGAGAGGGAGCCAGTGTTATCTGCAATTCACAAATTGTATCTTTAACAGGTGGTGGTCAAGGGTCCCCTCCTTCAACAAGAGGGTGTTATTATTAGACCATGTTGTAATCCCGAAACCAGACGGTTCGGTCAGACCCATATTGAATTAAAAATCCCTGAACATATACCTGAGAAGGTTCAAGTTCAAGATGGAATCGCTAAGAGCGGTCAGTGCAAGCCTGAAAAGGGGGAGCTTTATTGTGAATCGGGACATAAGGGATGCATACCTTCAGGTCCCCATTTATCCACCTCATTAGGCGTACCTCAGAATTGTGGTACGGGATTGTCATTACCAATTTCAGATTTTGCCGTTTGGTCTCTCCACGGCCTCGAATATTCACCATGGTAATGGCGGATATGATTGTGCTCCTGCGGAAGCAAGGTGTCCCTATTATCACGTACTTGGACGATCTCCTCATAAAAGCGAGATCAAGAGAGCAGTTGCTGAACAGCGTATCACTTTCTCTGGAAGTGTAACGGCAACACGGCTGGATTCTATATGTTCCAAAGTCGCAGTTGTTTCCTACAGCTCATCTGCCTCTCCTAGGCACGACCCTAGGCACAGACCAGAAAAGGGTTATCACCCGATAGAGAGAGCTCAGGAGTTCATGACACTGGTCAGGAATCTATTAAAACCAAAACAGGTGTCAGTGCATCACTGCACTCGAGTCCTGGGAAGGATGGTGGCATCATACGAGGCCATCCCCTTAGGCAGGTTCCATGCGAGGACCTTCCAATGGGACTTACTGGACAAGTGGTCCGGATCACCTCTTCAGAGGCATCGGTTAATCACCCTATCCCCCAGGGCCAGGGTGTCTCTCCTGTGGTGGCTGCAGAGTGCTCACCTTCTCGAGGGCCGTAGATTCGGCATTCAGGACTGGATCCTGGTGACCACGGATGCAAGCCTCCGAGGGTGGGGGGCAGTTACACAGGGAAGAAATTTCCAAGGTCTGTGGTCAAGTCAACTGACTTGCCTTCACATCAATATCCTGGAACTAAGGGCCATATACAACGCCCTAAGTCAAGCGGAGATCCTGCTTCGCGACCTACCGGTTCTGATCCAGTCAGACCGCAGGGGTTCATGTAAACCGCCAAGGCGGCACAAGGAGCAGGGTGGCGAGGGTAGAAGCCACCAGAATTCTTCGCTGGGCGGAGAATCAAGTAAGCGCACTGTCAGCAGTGTTCGTTCCGGGAGTGGACATCTGGGAAGCAGACTTCCTCAGCAGGCACGACCTCCACCCGGGAAAGTGGGGACTTTATCAGGAAGTCTTCACGCAGTTTGCAAATTGATGGGAACTGCCTAAGGTGGACTAGATGGCGTCCCACCTCAATAAAAAGCTAAAAAAGGTTTTAGGCCGGGTCAGGTGATACCTGTGGTCGCACTAGTAACACCGTGGGTGTTCCAGTCGGTCTCTGTATTCCCTCCTCTTCCTCTCATACCCAAGGGCTGAGAATTGCAATAAAAGGAGGAGTGAAAACAATATTCTTTGCTCCGAATTGGCCAAGAAGGACTCTGTACCCGGAGCTACAGGAAATGCTCTCAGAGGACTCTGGCTTCTCCCTCTCAGACAGGACATGTTGCAACAGGGGCCCTGTCTGTTCCACAATTTACCGCGGCTGCATTTGACGGCATGGCGGTTGAACGCCGGTTCCTAGCGGAAAAGGGCATTCCGGATGCAGTTATTCCTACGCTGATAAAGGCTAGGAAAGACGTGACAGCAAGACTTTTTTACTGTATATGGTGAAAAGAGGTTGCTTGGTGTGAGGCCGGGAAGGCCCTACAGAGGAATTCCAGCGGGGTCGATTCCTGCACTTCCTACAGTCAGGAGTGACTATGGGCCTAAAATTAGGATCCATAAAGGTCAAGATTTCGGCCCTATACATTTTCTCTAAAAATGAACTGGCTTCACTGCCTGAGGTTCAGACGTTGTTCCGGGGGTGCTGCATATTCAGCCTTCTTTTGTGCCACCGGTGGCACCTTGGGATCTTAACGTTGTGTTGGATTTCCTGAAATCCCACTGGTTTGAGCCACTTAAGACCATGGAGCTAAAATATCTCATGTGAAAAGTGGTCATGCTATTGGCCTTAGCTTCGGCTAGGCGTGTGTCAGTATTGGCGGTTTTGTCATGTAAAAACCCTTATCTGATCTTCCATATGGACAGGGCAGAATTGAGGACTTGTTCCCAATTTCTTCCTAGGGTGGTATCATCGTTTCCTTTGAACCAGCCTATTGTGGTGCCTGCGGCTACTAGGGACTTGGAGGATTCCAAGTTGCTGGACGTAGTCCGGGCTTTGAAAATTTATGTTTCCAGAAAGGCGGGAGTCAGAAAGTCTGACTCGCTGTTTATTCTGTTTGTAGCCAACAAGGTTGGCGCTCCTGCTTCGAAGCAGGCTATTGTTCGCTGGATCTATAGCACGATTCAGCTGGTTCACTTTGCGGCTAGAGTGCCGCATCCAAAATGGTGAAAGCCCATTCCACAAGGAAGATGGGCTCTTCTTGGGCGGCTGCCCGAGGGGTCTCGGCTTTACAGCTTTGCCGAGCTGCTACTTGGTCGGGGTCAAACAAGTTTGCTAAGTTCTACAAGTTTGATACCCTGGCTGAGGAGGACCTTGAGTTTGCTCATGCGGTGCTGCAGAGTCATCCGCACTCTCCCGCCCGTTTGGGAGCTTTGGTATAATCCCCATGGTCCTTACTGAGTTCCCAGCATCCACTAGGACGTCAGAGAAAATAAGAATTTACTCACCGGTAATTCTATTTCTCGTAGTCCGTAGTGGATGCTGGGCGCCCGTCCCAAGTGCGGACTCTCTGCAATACATGTATATAGTTATTGCTTAACTAAAGGGTTATTGTTATGGGCCATCTGTTACTGAGGCTCAGTTGTTGTTCATACTGTTAACTGGGTATGGTTATCACAAGTTGTACTGTGTGATTGGTGTGGCTGGTATGAGTCTTACCCTGGATTCCAAATCCTTTCCTTGTTGTGTCAGCTCTTCCGGGCACAGTTTCCTTAACTGAGGTCTGGAGGAGGGGCATAGAGGGAGGAGCCAGTGCACACCAGATAGTACCTAATCTTTCTTTTAGAGTGCCCAGTCTCCTGCGGAGCCCGTCTATTCCCCATGGTCCTTACGGAGTTCCCAGCATCCACTACGGACTACGAGAAATAGAATTACCGGTGAGTAAATTCTTATTTTTAATTCTGCCCGTAGAGTGCATAGCTGTGAAATGCCTTGGGTGTGAACATGACTCACTGACCCAATAGCGGTGGCCTACACCTTAGAACAGGGCTTTACAAATTCTTCTAAAATCTAGGAGCCAGTATGACAGAGTAAGAGCCAGATTCCCCCCCCCCCAAAAAAAAAACTAACTGAATCCCACCTGGCATACTAGCCCTCTGCATCCACACTGCAGTGCAGCTACCCCACATTAAAACCACAATAATCCCCTCCCCCCAGCACGTTAATGAGCAGCCAACCCCCACAGGCTACCAATCCCCACGGCCACACATATAAGGGGGTACCCCCAGGCAAACATCCATTCCACAGCCTCCCCCAGGTAAACAATACCTCCCACTCTATGACCACATCACTACCCCTCCGAAGCCGCAATCCCTGGCCACGCACAGACCCTCTTATTGGAGATTTGGCGAGCCCTCCCTTAGGATAACTTTTAAGTGCCATATGAATCCCTTAGGATAGCTTTAAGTGGCATATGAATTAAATGATCATTTATTTTTTGTAAGGTACCACTGATTACAGCACCATTACAATTCTCATCACCAGTATGTATCTTATTTGAGTTGCCAGTACAGATCTTCTTCTGATAATCTTGCTATCCTGGCAAAGATACTTTTCAATAGGCGAATGGGCCAGCTTTCAACTCTTACTAGAGTAAAGGGCATGCATATCAACTGGGAGGAGTAAGTGGGACACGGTTAATCCCTACTCCATTATGCCTGATCTCTAATGCAGATCTGTATTTGCGTTATTAATTTGAGATATTACACATGTGGACTTTATGATAAATTGTGCGTCCTATATGCACAAATAAAACTATCAGGGTGTTGTTGTCCGTATTTGTCATGTTAAGATCTTGATGCAAAACTTACCTATCACTTTTGTTGTCTGTTTACCATTTCTGCTAACATTTGGCAGTTGTCGGTCAAGTTAAAATAATTTTAAAATTTTTCTCACATTTTTATTTGTTTTTGATGTCCAAGGAGTTCATAATTTTCTACATCCTTAGAACTGTCACTAAATCTTTTGTGGCACTCAAACACACCTGCATGTGACATACAATCTGCCCTATAAGCTTTGGTTAGCATACGAAATGACTCTGTGGACGTTCTGTATAATTGAACTACAAATTAAGTTAACACGTTGCGCTCCTTTTGAACTACATATTTTTACAATGCACTGGGAAAACAGAACTACTAAAGCTGTGTGGCTGGGATGTACTTTTACCTTTTTACAACTGAATGTCTCGCTTTCTGCTTTGTTAGGAATTCTTTGTTCATTTCAGGTTTGAAAAAAGAAAAAAAAAAAGAAAAGAAAAAAACCCTGAACTTTTCGCATTCTTCAAGTCCCGCAATACCTTTTCCGCCATTAACCATCTCTATGGCTGACTGAGGGGAAGCTGTTGCAGTGATACATACTAAGGGCTTTCACATATACAGGGGTATATTCAATAAGAGTCGGGTCCATTCTGACATGCAGTCAGATTTGGCCGTCCTGTTAGGCCGCTGCGGCTACGGATGCGGGAGGGGCTGGCTGCGGGGGACGTGTGGAGCCGCAAAAGGACGGGCAAGCACATCTCTCCCTGCAGCGCCTCCCCCTGCCGCCGCAGACATGTGCCCCCCGCAGCCAGCTTCCCCCGCAGCACCGCTCCTCACCTCAATCCGACTTGTTTTCAAGTCGGATTGAGTTTGTCGGAAAAGGGGCCAAAACCTGTCGGATTTGGCCCCGTTTCTGACCGAAGCACGTGGATCAGCGTCTATTCCGCTGATCCACATGTTTTCCGAACAAGTCGGGAATTCCCGACTTGTTGGAAAAAATAAGCTCCTATTGAGTAGGTCGGAACCCCTTCCGACCTATTTCTGTCGGAAGCTGCCATCTTTCCGACAAGACTGCAGCTTCCGACAGTTATTCAATACAGCCCTTAGTGTCAGACTTGTCTCCTGGTACGTAATACACATTTGTACCTGGTGATTTTATTCTTCTTCACCTGGGCTACCTATATGATTTCTGCTTACTGTTTTTAGTAATTAAAGTAATGTTACTGCACTTGTACTTTGTTCCTTTATTAAATCACTCCAGTGCAAGTATTCCGTTATGGAGCAGTTGAAACAGTTGGGCCTCTGCTGCCATTTAGTACACTTTGTTCATGATGGCCATTATTTATGGGGGAGATTCAAATGTTTGAAAAGTTGGTTGGGTGTCTGTTTTTTCCTGTTTATTAGATAGGAAAAAACAGACTCCCAACTGACTTTTCTTTTTTTTTAAACTCTTTTTCTCTGACGTCCTAAGTGGATGCTGGGGACTCCGTCAGGACCATGGGGAATAGCGGCTCCGCAGGAGACAGGGCACAAAAGTAAAAGCTTTAGGATCAGGTGGTGTGCACTGGCTCCTCCCCCTATGACCCTCCTCCAAGCCTCAGTTAGATCTTTGTGCCCGGCCGAGAAGGGTGCAATCTAGGTGGCTCTCCTAAAGAGCTGCTTAGAGTAAAAGTTTTGTTAGGTTTTTTATTTTCAGTGAGTCCTGCTGGCAACAGGCTCACTGCATCGAGGGACTTAGGGGAGAAGAAGTGAACTCACCTGCGTGCAGGATGGATTGGCTTCTTAGGCTACTGGACACTAGCTCCAGAGGGACGATCACAGGTACAGCCTGGATGGGTCACCGGAGCCGCGCCGCCGACCCCCTTGCAGATGCTGAAGAGAGAAGAGGTCCAGAAATCGGCGGCTGAAGACTTCCCAGTCTTCTTAAGGTAGTGCACAGCACTGCAGCTGTGCGCCATTGCTCTCAGCACACTTCACACCAACGGTCACTGAGGGTGCAGGGCGCTTGGGGGGGCGCCCTGGGCAGCAATGAAAGTACCTATGCTGGCTAAAAATACATCACATATAGCCCCTGGGGCCATATGGATGTATTTAACCCCTGCCAGGTTGTCAGAAAAACGGGAGAAGAAGCCCGCCGAAAAGGGGGCGGGGCCTATTCTCCTCAGCACACAGCGCCATTTTCCCTCACAGAACTGCTGGTGGGAAGGCTCCCAGGCTCTCCCCTGCACTGCACTACAGAAACAGGGTTAAAACAGAGAGGGGGGGCATATTTGTGGCGATATTATTACATATTAAGATGCTATAAGGGAAAACACTTATATAAGGTTGTCCCTGTAAAATTATAGCGTTTTGGTGTGTGCTGGCAAACTCTCCCTCTGTCTCCCCAAAGGGCTAGTGGGGTCCTGTCCTCTATCAGAGCATTCCCTGTGTGTGTGCTGTGTGTCGGTACGTGTGTGTCGACATGTATGAGGACGATGTTGGTGAGGAGGCGGAGCAATTGCCTGTAATGGTGATGTCACTCTCTAGGGAGTCGACACCGGAATGGATGGCTTATTTAGGGAATTACGTAATGTCAACAAGCTACAAGGTCGGTTGACGACATGAGACGGCCGGCAAACCAATTAGTACTTGTCCAGGCGTCTCAAACACCGTCGGGGGCTTTAAAACGCCCATTACCTCAGTCGGTCGACACACACGGACACTGACTCCAGTGTCGACGGTGAAGAAACAAACGTATTTTCCATTAGGGCCACACGTTACATGTTAAGGGCAATGAAGGAGGTGTTACATATTTCTGATACTACAAGTACCACAAAAAAGGGTATTATGTGGGGTGTGAAAAAACTGCCTGTAGTTTTTCCTGAATCAGATAAATTAAATGAAGTGTGTGATGATGCGTGGGTTTCCCCCGATAGAAAATTAAAGGCGCTCACACGCTTATCAAAACAAGTGGCGTTACCGTCTCCAGATACGGCCGCCCTCAAGGAGCCAGCTAATAGGAGGCTGGAAAATATCCTAAAAAGTATATACACACATACTGGTGTTATACTGCGACCAGCGATCGCCTCAGCCTGGAGGTGCAGCGCTGGGGTGGCTTGGTCGGATTCCCTGACTGAAAATATTGATACCCTTGACAGGGACAGTATTTTATTGACTATAGAGCATTTAAAGGATGCATTTCTATATATACGAGATGCACAGAGGGATATTTGCACTCTGGCATCAAGAGTAAGTGCGATGTCCATGTCTGCCAGAAGATGTTTATGGACACGACAGTGGTCAGGTGATGCAGATTCCAAACGGCACATGGAAGTATTGCCGTATAAAGGGGAGGAGTTATTTGGGGTCGGTCCATCGGACCTGGTGGCCACGGCAACAGCTCGAAAATCCACCTTTTTACCCCAAGTCACATCTCAGCAGAAAAAGACACCGTCTTTTCAGCCTCAGTCCTTTCGTCCCCATAAGGGCAAGCGGGCAAAAGGCCAGTCATATCTGCCCAGGGGTAGAGGAACGGAAGAAGACTGCAGCAGGCAGCCCCTTCCCAGGAACAGAAGCCCTCCACCGCTTCTGCCAAGTCCTCAGCATGACGCTGGGGCTGTACAAGCGGACTCAGGTGCGGTGGGGGGGGTCGTCTCAAGAGTTTCAGCGCGCAGTGGGCACACTCGCAAGTGGACCCCTGGATCCTACAAGTAGTATCCCAGGGGTACAGATTGGAAATTCGAGACGTCTCCCCCTCGCAGGTTCCTGAAATCTGCTTTACCAACGTCTCCCTCCGACAGGGAGGCATTATTGGAAACAATTCACAAGCTGTATTCCCAGCAGGTGATAATCAAAGTACCCCTCCTACAACAAGGAAAGGGGTATTATTCCACACTATTTGTGGTACTGAAGCCAGGCGGCTCGGTGAGATCTATTCTAAATCTGAAATCTTTGAACACTTACATACAAAGGTTCAAATCAAGATGGAGTCACTCAGAGCAGTGATAGCGAACCAGGAAGAAGGGGACTATATGGTGTCCCTGGACATCAAGGATGCTTACCTCCATGTCCCAAATTGCCCTTCTCACCAAGGGTACCTCAGGTTCGTGGTACAGAACTGTCACTATCCGTTTCAGACGCTGCCGTTTGGATTGTCCACGGCACCCCGGGTCTTTACCAAGGTAATGGCCGAAATGATGATCCTTCTTCGAAGAAAAGGCATATTAATTATCCCTTACTTGGACGATCTCCTGATAAGGGCAAGGTCCAGAGAACAGTTGGAGGTCGGAGTAGCACTATCTCAAGTAGTTCTACGACAGCACGGGTGGATTCTAAATATTCCAAAATCGCAGCTGTCTCCGACGACACGTCTGCTGTTCCTAGGGATGATTCTGGACACAGTCCAGAAAAAGGTGTTTCTCCCGGAGGAGAAAGCCAGGGAGTTATCCGAGCTAGTCAGGAACCTCCTAAAACCAGGAAAAGTGTCAGTGCATCATTGCACAAGGGTCCTGGGAAAAATGGTGGCTTCTTACGAAGCGATTCCATTCGGCAGATTTCACGCAAGAACTTGTCAGTGGGATCTGCTGGAAAAATGGTCCGGATCGCATCTTCAGATGCATCAGCGGATAACCCTGTCTCCAAGGACAAGGGTGTCTCTTCTGTGGTGGCTGCAGAGTGCTCATCTACTAAAGGGCCACAGATTCGGCATTCAGGACTGGGTCCTGGTGACCACGGATGCCAGCCTGAAAGGCTTGGGAGCAGTCACACAAGGAAAAAATTTCCAGGGAGTGTGATCAAGTCTGGAGACTTCTCTCCACATAAATATACTGGAGCTAAGAGCAATTTACAATGCTCTAAGCTTAGCAAGACCTCTGCTTCAAGGTCAGCCGGTATTGATCCAGTGGGACAACATCACGGCAGTCGCCCACGTAAACAGACAGGGCGGCACAAGAAGCAGGAGGGCAATGGCAGAAACTGCAAGGATTCTTCGCTGGGCGGAAAATCATGTGATAGCACTGTCAGCAGTGTTCATTCCGGGAGTGGACAACTGGGAAGCAGACTTCCTCAGCACGACCTCCACCCGGGAGAGTGGGGACTTCATCGGGAAGTCTTCCACATGATTGTGAACCGTTGGGAAAGACCAAAGGTGGACATGATGGCGTCCCGCCTGAACAAAAAACTGGACAGGTATTGCGCCAGGTCAAGAGATCCTCAGGCAATAGCTGTGGACGTTCTGGTAACACCGTGGGTGTACCAGTCGGTGTATGTGTTCCCTCCTCTGCTTCTCATACCTAAGGTACTGAGAATTATAAGACGTAGAGGAGTAAGAACTATACTCGTGGCTCCGGATTGGCCAAGAAGGACTTGGTACCCGGAACTTCAAGAGATGCTCACAGAGGACTCATGGCCTCTGCCGCTAAGAAGGGACTTGCTTCAGCAAGTACCATGTCTGTTCCAAGACTTACCGCGGCTGCGTTTGACGGCATGGCGGTTGAACGCCGGATCCTAAGGGAAAAAGGCATTCCGGAAGAGGTCATTCCTACCCTGGTCAAAGCCAGGAAGGAGGTGACCGCACAACATTATCACCACATGTGGCGAAAATATTGTTGCGTGGTGTGAGGCCAGGAAGGCCCCACGAAGAAATTTCAACTCGGTCGATTCCTGCATTTCCTGCAAACAGGAGTGTCTATGGTCCTCAAATTGGGGTCCATTAAGGTTCAAATTTCGGCCCTGTCGATTTTCTTCCAGAAAGAATTGGCTTCAGTTCCTGAAGTCCAGAAGTTTGTCAAGGGAGTACTGCATATACAACCCCCTTTTGTGCCTCCAGTGGCACTGTGGGATCTCAACGTAGTTCTGGGATTCCTCAAATCACATTGGTTTAAACCGCTCAAATCTGTGGATTTGAAATATCTCACATGGAAAGTGACCATGATGTTGGCCCTGGCCTCGGCCAGGCGAGTGTCAGAATTGGCGGCTTTGTCTCACAAAAGCCCATATCTGATTGTCCATTCGGACAGGGCAGAGCTGCGGACTCGTCCCCAGTTTCTCCCTAAGGTGGTGTCGGCGTTTCACCTGAACCAGCTTATTGTGGTACCTGCGGCTACTAGGGACTTGGAGGACTCCAAGTTGCTAGATGTTGTCAGGGCCCTGAAAATATAGGTTTCCAGGACGGCTGGAGTCAGGAAAACTGACTTGCTGTTATCCTGTATGCACCCAACAAACTGGGTGCTCTTGCTTCTAAGCAGACGATTGCTAGTTGGATGTGTAGTACAATTCAGCTTGCACATTCTGTGGCAGGCCTGCCACAGCCAAAATATGTAAATGCCCATTCCACAAGGAAGGTGGGCTCATCTTGGGCGGCTGTCCGAGGGGTCTCGGCTTTACAACTTTGCCGAGCTGCTACTTGGTCAGGGGCACACCCTGGCTGAGGAGGACCTGGAGTTCTCTCACTCGGTGCTGCAGAGTCATCCGCACTCTCCCGCCCGTTTGGGAGCTTTGGTATAATCCCCATGGTCCTGACGGAGTCCCCAGCATCCACTTAGGACGTCAGAGAAAATAAGAATTTACTTACCGATAATTCTATTTCTCGTAGTCCGTAGTGGATGCTGGGCGTCCATCCCAAGTGCGGATTGTCTGCAATACTTGTACATAGTTATTGTTACAAAAATCGGGTTATTGTTGTGAGCCATCTTTTCAGAGGCTCCGCTGTTATCATGCTGTTAACTGGGTTCAGATCACAGGTTGTACAGTGTGATTGGTGTGGCTGGTATGAGTCTTACCCGGGATTCAAAATCCTTCCTTATTGTGTACGCTCGTCCGGGCACAGTATCCTAACTGAGGCTTGGAGGAGGGTCATAGGGGGAGGAGCCAGTGCACACCACCTGATCCTAAAGCTTTTACTTTTGTGCCCTGTCTCCTGCGGAGCCGCTATTCCCCATGGTCCTGACGGAGTCCCCAGCATCCACTACGGACTACGAGAAATAGAATTATCGGTAAGTAAATTCTTATTATTTATACCAGGAGAAACAAAAAGGTAGACAATACAGACATAGTTGTACAATAGAGGGTGAAAATCAGTCTCCATGGAAATTTTTTGTTCAAATAATTTAGATCGCATTTAACAAACAAACAAACAAAAAAAAAAGATGTCCCCTATGCGGGGGCCATATACTTAGAAGATAAAAACAGGGAAGTAGAAAGAGAGGGGAAGAGGGGGGGAACGGGAAGAAAAAGAAAATAGGCAGATGCAGAGAAAAGAACAGAGCCGAACTATGCCAAGAGGGGGAAAGAACATTTAATGTTTCTAAGAATAGTGCATACTCATACAATATAGATATAAACACTCTAGCTGGACATCACTTAATAACAAATAAGGAGCATGGAGGGCAGAACGGTGTCCGGAGGGAGGGTCCAATCACAGCATGGCTAGTAATTCAGAGGGCGGGAACAAAAGAATGGTTTAAGCATCAAAGTGGGGGAGACATCATAAGCAACCAGGGGCCCCAAACTAGTTCAAATTTGTGGGGACAGTCCTGCAGATAATAAGTGATCCTTTCCATACTAGCAACGAACCAAATATAATTATTCAAAGCTGGGATAGTAGGAGCAGCGGAGGCCTTCCAATTTTTAGCAATTAATGATTTAGCAGCCACTAATATATGGGAAAATAGTTTATTCAAAAGAGGGTCTAGATCTGGATGTGGACGGGCCAATAAAAACATCCACGGGTCCAGATCGAGCGCTAAACCAGATAGGGAGTTCAATATATCGAGTACCCTATTCCAGAAGTGGACAATACGTGGACAGGTCCACCAAATATGGAAGAGAGTTCAACGTTGACCGCATCCCCGCCAACAAACCGGGGTGGCAAATGGGAACATCCTAGATAGTTTGTCTGGGGTGTAATACCACCTATAATATAGTTTATAGGATGTCTCCTTGAGTCGGGTAGAGATAGAGCTTTTAGCGATACCCTCCTCGTCTGGTGGGGGACCCAGGTCCCTTTCCCGCTCATGGCGAGTCTGCGGCCCCGAGGAATCTCCAACCAACATAGAATAGATCAGTGAGATTAACCCTCTACATATGGGTTTTGTAGTGCATAGAGTTTCAAAAGGGGTAAGATCCCGCTGAGCGTCACCTTGAGGCAGGGAGAGAAGAAAGTGACTGAGCTGAAAATATTCAAAAAAGGGAGGGGATAGCGAGGAAAACCTGCATTTGATATCGTCTATTGACATCCAATGGCCCTGTAGAGAGAGATCATGCACCACATGGACCCCAGCACTAAACCAGGGTGTGAACCGATAGGGCGAAACCCCAGCGGGGAAATCAGGGTTGTCCCAGATGGGTGTGAGAGGGGAGCATGAGGAGGACCGTTTTATATTTCGTGAGAGATTTATGCCAAATAGAGAGATGGAATTTAAGAGAAGGGGAGGAGTTCGTTAGAGTGAGCTGATATGGTTTGCCCAGACCCCACAGCGCAGCCAATGAGCGAAGTCCCAAAGAAAGAGCTGCAAAGTCCACCCATGCAATAGAGCCACGGGGCGCAAAGGAGGCCACCATTTGACTTAGATGGCTGGCCAAGTAATAAAATTTAACATCTGGAAATCCTCGGCCTCCCTCCAAGGGAGCCGGAGCACAGTAAAGGCTATCCGTGGGGGTTTGTCGTTCCAGACAAACCTCACGAATGAGGCCTGGGCATCCCTAAGAACCCTCTCCGGAACCCTCACAGGTAGAGTTTGAAAAAGGTAGAGAAGTTGTGGCATGACTGTCATTTTGAGAGCAATAATCCTACCCAGCCAGGATATAATGTGATCTCTATCTTGCCAGATCAGATTTAATCTTAGTCAACAGTTGCGGGAAATTTTCAGAATACAGGGAATTTATAGTGAGAAGTGATATAAACACCAAGATACTTAATCTTAGTTGTCTGCCATCGAAGGTCATAGGAGGACTGCAGGGAGCATTTGAGATCTCCAGGTATATGTAATAACATGGCTTCGGATTTAATGAAATTTATTTTATAGCCCGACAGAAAGCCATATTCCTCTATGATCTGATATAGGGCAGGGAGAGAAGACTGCGGCTGAGTAAGAGACAATAATACATCGTCTGCAAAGAGCGAAATCTTCGACTCCTGCGAGCCCACCTTCACTCCCCTGATTCCGTCAGAGTTTCTTATCATAGCGGCCAGGGGTTCAATGACCATGGCAAACACTAGGGGGGAGAGAGGACACCCCTGTCTTGTGCCATTGGACAGCGGGAAGGGAGGGGATAATATTTCGTTAGTGAGGACCTTAGCTATAGGGGAGGAGTATAGGGCAGAGACTCCTGTCAGAAATTCAGCTGATATCCCAAACGCCTGCAGTGTCTGAAATAAGAAAGGCCATGAAATACGATTGAACGCCTTTTCGGCATCGAGAGAAGGGATAATGGATGGGGTTTGTCTGCAATTCAACAATTGAATAAGGTCGATCGCTCTCCTAGTGATGTCCCTGGCCTGACGTCCAGGGATGAATCCCACCTGGTCATAGTGTATCAGATCCGGGAGCACACCATTGAGGCGAGTAGCCAAGATTTTTGCATAGAGTTTGATATCCAAATTCAAGAGGGATATCTGTCGATAGCGCAATTTCGAGGATCCCTGCCCTCTTTGTGGATAACTATAACCCTAGCCTCCAACATATTACTCGGGAATGGGGTGCCATGAAGTACCGCATTAAACAGTACCCTGAGATGGGGGACCAAAATGGAGGCAAATTTTTTTTATAGTAAGAGGCCGTAAAGCCATCAGGACCCGGAGCTTTAGACGATTTGAAGTTCCTCAGGACAGCAGCTATTTCTTCATCGGTTATATCCTTATTCAGCTCCGAAGAGTCGAATTCAGATAGCCGAGGGAGATTAGCCCGATGCAAAAATTCTGATATTAAGGCCTCTGGGGGACCGGGGCCTGAGTCAGCTGAGTGTAAATTATAGAGTTTAGTATAATAGTCCTGGAACACCCTGTTTATACCCTCCGGGGCATACGTTACCTCACCAGACTTGGCGTGCACCACCAGAATATTATTCCGTGACCGCTGTGCTCTAAGGCGGGACGCCAGGATTCTATCGGCTTTGTCACCCTTCTCATAGAAGGTCTGATTAAGCCTCTGGAGAGTCTTTGCCGTACGTTCTGACATAGACAGCGAGATTGCAGACCGCGCTGCCAGTAAGGACTCTAAGTTGGAAGGGGTAGGGGAGAGTTTTTGTTGACGTTCAAGGGTCTGAAGTTTAGAGGAAAGGGAAAGGAAGGTAGCTTCCTGGGACTTTTTAAACCTCGATGCCTGACTAATCAGATGGCCACGTAAAACAGCCTTATGTGCCTCTCATAAAATAATAGGTGAAGTCTCCGAAAGGTTGTTAAGTAGAAAATAGTCAGTGAGACAGCATTTAATTTGGTTAGTAACTTCCTGGCTATGCAATAGGGAATCATTCAACCGCCAAGAGGCAGGAAGGGGACGGGGGGCAATAGAATGGAGATCAATCGTGATCGGGCAGTGGTCGGACCAGATCATAGGGATTATACTAGTAGATTTAAGTTTAGAGGACAGGTCTTGGCTGAGTAGGATCATGTCTATCCTGGAATAAGACTTATGTACAGAGGAAAAAAAAGTATAGTCTCTAGTCAGAGCGTCAGTCAGTCTGAAAGAGTCAAATAGCAACTGGAGTTTCAAAAGGTCTAGCAGGGCAAGAGATGCCGAGGATGGGCGTGTAGGGGTAGAAGAACGAGGAGAGAGAGGGGAGGATCTATCCAACGAGGCGTCAAGCACTTCGTTAAAATCGCCAGCCACTATGACTTCCCCTCTACGGAGTCTAGTCAAATGCTCATTCAACCTCCTAAAGAATGCGGCCTGATTCTGATTCGGTGCATAGACATTAACGAGGGTACATAGAATGTCATTAAGTTTCCCAATAAGAACGAGCCATCTACCTGACTTATCTACATGACTGTCCAACAATTCAAACGTAAGGTGGGCCGCTATCAAGATGGAGACCCCCCTTTTCTTGTGTGTAGCGTCACATGCATAAAAGGTAAGAGGGTAGGCTTTAGACTTTAAATCAGGGTGGAGGGATTTCTTAAAGTGGGTTTCTTGTAGGGAAACCAAATCGCCCTTGGCCTGTTTAAGAGAGAGAAAAAGCTTGGTGCGTTTGTGAGGGCTGTTCAAACCTTTAACATTGTGGGAATAGATTCTAAGAGCCATGACCAGCAAGTTTTCGGAACGCCTGATCACCTCCCTCCGGACATCGCAGCCCTGTAACAAACCAAAGCAAAAACATTGTGAATACCCATGGCAATCGGCGAACATCTCTACACATCTGAACAAGAAGAAAAAGAGAACACAGGAACAGGGGAGACAAGACACGGGAAAAGTAGGGGAGAGGGGAAGATTGGAGGCCAGAAGGAACTACATCTGGCCTAGCGTGCCGGTCAGGGAACAATAGAAAGGGGTCACTAGGTGACAACAACCGGACTCCGGTATAAGACCCAACTGTGGGGACGCGGCCTGGCCGGGCCAGGTGCATCAAGAGCAGCGGACACTTACCATCGTGTGTCCCGAGTCTAGGGACCAGTGTTAAGGGTATAAGAAATTAAACAACATTTCCTAAATCCCACTACCATACAGGGCAACTAGTAAGATAATAGTGACTATCCAAAACTGAGACAAATATAACCATAGGCGGAGGATAGCACTAACAGACAGTAGATAGAACAAAAGGTGTCAGTTCCAGTTCTGGGGGATGTATTTCCCAAAAGGGGAGCCTCAGCCCTATAACCTCCCTGCATACACGGCTACGTTAATAGAAGCAAAACAGCTAGATGCATATGCTAGGTATAAGGGAAGTCAGGCCAGTAGTGGAACGGAAAAGAGAGAGAGTACATCTCCACAAAATAAACATGCGTTGAAGTAACGTATTACAGAAATCAAATAATAATTAAACGTAAGGCATCAGGAGGGGGGGCCAGCAGAGGCTGATTTCCGTGCAGAGGGTACTCTCGACCAGTCTCGATTCAAAGCGCGTCTCGGAGTGGCAGTCGACTATATGGAAGAGGCCTTGCATGTCTGCCGTGGAGACTCGGACTAGGCCAGAGGTGGAGAAAGACCCAGGTCACGTAAAAGTCCTTTAGCTTTGGCTAGATCCCTAGCCGAGTGGAGGCGGTTATGGTGCCATACCAGAATGCGAAAGGGGAAACCACATCTATAGCGAATGCCACTGTCCCTTAGAGCCAAGGCGATGGGTCGGAATTCTTTCCTTTTAAGCAGGGTGCTAGGTGCAATATCTTGGAATATTTGGAGAGAATGTCCCAGGAACTCCAGCTTGGAGAGCTTCCTAGCCTCCCTGAGCAGGTCCTCTTTAGCCGTATAGTAATGGCAACGCAGAATAACATCTCTGGGCTGTGCTGAATCCTGAGAGCGAGGGCGGAGAGCCCTATGAGCCCTGTCCAACAAGAGTTGGTCTACCGGAGTTGAGGGCGACAGGTGCACAAACAGTTTCTTAAGGTAATCGTATAGGGACGTCATATCAACGTCCTCTGGGACGGGATCCGGACTGAAAGTCGACAGTAACTAGGTCGACAATGTCTACGTCGACCACTATTGGTCGACCGTAACTAGGTCGACAGGGTGTCTAGGTCGACAGGTTCTTTAGGTCGACAGGTTCTAGGTCAAAAGGTCGACATGAGTTTTTCACAATTTTTTTCTTTTTTTTGAACCTTTTCATACTTAACGATCCACGTGGACTACGATTGGAACAGTAATCTGTGCCAAGCGAAGGCACCATGCCCGAAGCATGGCGAGCGAAGCGGTGCACTAATTGGGGTTCCCGGTCACTCTACAAAGAAAACGACACCATAATAACATTAAAAACTCATGTCGACCTTTTGACCTGTCGACCTAGACACCCTGTCGACCTAGTTACTGTCGACCAATAGTGGTCGACCTAGACATTGTCGACCTAGTTACTGTCGACTTTCAATACCACACCCCTCAGGGACACCTCAGATGCGAAGATTATTTCGCAGTGCCCTATTATCCTGGTCTTCTTGGCGTTCTAGGAGTAATTGCATCTCCTGCTTTAGACCGTGGATTTCATCCTCTACTCCCTGCTGGAAGGCAACCACTTCATCCATTTTAGACTGTAAGTGGTCCGTTCTGTTTTCAAGGTCGGTAACATCAGCCTTAAGAGAGGCAATGGCCGTATGTACCTCTGCCTGCACCGCTTGTACTGATTTCCTCGTCTCCTGAATTTCACGGAAAAGCCTTTGCAGATCTTTCCGGGTCAATGGGGAATGATCTGAGTCCTCCGAATCCGATACATCAGGTAGCGAGGGAGCCCCCTGTCCCGGAAACTTAGCATTTGAGTAAGCAAATTTTTCAGGCTCTGGCTCAGATCCGCTGCGTGTTGTTTTTTGTTACCTCTGGGCATGGTGGAACGTGCGTGTAGAACAGCTTTAGAAGATCACTGCATTACAGAGTTAGAAAAGTCCCGGTAGTAGGGATAGTATACTTGTGAAAATTATGACAGAGAAGGTCCCCAGACTCAGGGCAGAATTCTGCGGATCACAGTGTTGGGAGAGTCGGCTCTCTCAGGCAGCTGGAATCAAACAATAAAGCCACCAGTAGGTGGAGCTCCAGTGTCAAATATCATATATGGAGCAAGGCAGCTGAGGCAAAGCAAAAAAAAAAAAAAGGAAAAAATTACAGTAGTAGCAGTAGAGGCTCTAAGGGGTGATCCCCACTTGCAGCCAGCCCCGTGGTGCAGCGTGGTCCGGTCCCCAACGTAGGTGAATGTATAGGAGGGGTTCAGTCCAGGCAGAGCCAGGATAGGGAAATATGTGATGGGGGTGGAGATTTCCTTTTTTACCCCACAACTTCCCCCCAGTGCTCCCAACCAGGTGGGGGGCCCCAGCCACGGACCAGCTACAAACCAGGGCACCTCACTGTGGTCACCAGCCTGTGGGAGAGGCAGGAGCGCCGCAGTGCCCTCATCAAAGTTGGCCGCCGGTGTCAGGAGAGGACAGAGCCTCCAGGGCCCAGCGCCTCCGCAGTACAGCAGATCAAGCTCCCCGGGTGCCGAAGGTGGAGGAACTGGAGGCGTCCGGTATGTGCTGTAGGATGGAGCACCTCCCGGCCTGCCGCGGAGGTGTCCGGTCCAGGTGCGGGCTTACGGCGGCTGCCTCCGTCACCACAGTCCCCGGCTCGGCGGGCGGAAGTAGGCCTTAGGACGGACGTCGGGGACGGAGCTCGCGCACCCGTTCCACCAGGCGCTCACAGAGGGGATAAACAGAGCAGCACAGAGGTGGAGGGAGCCGGACACAGCAGGAGGCCGGATGCCGGGCGGAGCCGATGTGGTTGTGATTCCCGCTGCGGGGAACTTCCAGCACCGGCCGTATTAGAAATTGAGCCCCCGGCTTCTGTAGAGAGTGCAGGCCCCAACCCGCAAGGAGGCAGGAGGCCCCCTCCGGCTCCGGGACCTCACACACCAGGTACAGGGGGGGATAGGGGCGAAATATAGGGAGCAGGGGGAGCTATAAAGGTGCAATAATAGGGCCAATAAAGACTCTACAGGAGGCTGAGTGCGGGAGCTCTCCTCAGACACGTCCTCCCTGCTTGCCTGCCAGGCTACGCCCCCTCCCCAACTGACTCTTCAAACATTTGAATGTCCTCCAATAGATCTACACTCTTTGCTGATTATCTTGAGTGCTGGTCCTGCATTCTTCTCGGAGGAGGGAGTGAGTGTGATATATACTGCTTGTTTACAGACCCTGCAGTACAGGTGTTTGCTGGTTTGGAGTGCTCTCTCGTATACCATTTATCAGAGGCATAGCCAGAACTTTGTGGGCCCCATAGCAACATTTTGAAGGGTCCCCCGTCCCAATGCTTCTGGAGAAGGGTCCCTCGTCCCAATGCTTCTGGAGATGCACTTCTTTGCAGCAGTTAATTTTATGCCCTATAATAGTGTTCTAATTCATTGTCTGAACCATAGTAGAGCCTTATTTAATGTTATGCCCCATAGTACTGCCCTAGTTTCTTTTATGAATCGCAGTAGTGCTTATGTTCACCCTATGTCACAATCAGAGATGCCAGTACACATTATGCCGCACAGTACCCCCAATTCACAATATGATATATAGTGCTCCCCGGTTCATATTAACATTAAAATGCCTTACAGTTCATTTTATACCACACTGCAATGAGCAGGTCCAGGGGCATATCTAGATATATTGCATGCCCCAAGGAAAAAGTTTGAAAGGACCCCTAGGTACCACCCAATGGCAAAAAATGTATATAACACATTTAACTTTGACAGGGAAGGTGAGCCTCTCTCAGCTCTGGGCCCCATAGCATCTGCAATGCCTGCACCTATGGTAGCTACGCCCTTGCTATTTATATAAATATCTATATCATATATTATACGAGACATGGGTTATGGCAAAGGTAGATTAGTGGCTGCAGCCTTGATGTGGAATCCGGCATCCCAAAAAAAATCCTACTGTGCATTTCAGACAATAACATGTGTTTGCCCAAAATACAGGGTAGGGGAATGAAAGAACATCACTACACCCAGCAGTGATCGCATTCACTGTTCCTAAAAACTATACATAGTACATATGGTAGAAAAATTAATGAAAATAACTGTAACACCGCCACTCACCTCCCAAACACCCCCACCTTCCTCCTTAAAATTAGTATATCCCGCCCACACAGCAAGCGCTCTATGCAAGAGGAGTGAAACTTGCTAAATCGTTTTGTGATAGTCCATGTTCCCCCACTCCTTTTTACTTTGTGCATTATGGTTTATTTTTTAAAAGTGCAGTCTTTTTAGTTACATCTTCATAGATTGAACTGTGGCCACTACATGCGGCATAATATGGGCTCCCCAAATTCAAATATGATCAGAGGGGAAAGAAATGTGATGTTCACAGAGAAGGAAGTTGGTTAGTGGATGCATGTGCAGGAGTAGAGAGCAGTCCACTGCATTGGTAAGTGTGATTGGGGTGTATGAAGAGCATCACAAGGTGTAATACTGGACCGTCAAGATCATAAGGGGGATTGATGACTTAAAATTACTTGTAGACGCTCCCCAGGATGGTGCTAACCACTGTTTCCCATGCAATATTAAACATGTAACTGGCAAATAATTTCAAAAAACCACTATGGTGTTTTTAAATATTATAAATTTTTATTTTTTTTAAACAAATTTGGTGAAGAATATGTATTCAAACTTTTCCAAAACGATTTAAGTAAAAGGTTTTATGTAAAATAAATAAATAAATCTATAAAAAAAGATAAATAAAAAAATAATTATATATATATATATATATATATATATATATATATATATATATATATATATATATATATACATATATATATATATATATATATATACGAACCAAAATAAGCAGCACTCCCAGGACTTTACATGAAATAAAGGCTCCTTAGCCCATCAGATATGCAACGTTTCGGTATCTTATTCTAACCGTCGTCAGGCTTAATAACAATACATAAAACAGTCTTACCTTAAATACCATACAAAAATACATGTGCAGCGGTCACCGGATGTCCGGAGCCCCGGACTTCCTCTGACATACGTCAGACCTGACCTCACCAATTAACCCTTCACCGTGAAAATTACAATACAATAGAAACAACTGTAAATAAAACAATAAATTCTATATCAGTACATCCTCAAATGACTTTTCAATACTGCTTATACACATGATCTGATATTTATGGCAAATTATACATGAATTGATGTTTTACCCGTGAGTTGAACATTGTACGTGATAAAATTAAGAAATTTGAGACGGATAGCATGGAATTTCTGACAAAGGATACAAATACAGAATGGATCACTAAATTGCAAGATGAAGTGGACAAGTACCGCAATGACCTTATAACGTTTAAAACCAAAAAATTTGCAGCAGTATCTAAGGACTATGAGGAGAATAAGGTTTATTTCCTCTCAGGTAATCAACGACCATTTGGCCATCAGACACGCCAACGTTATGTGAGAAAATCTAAAACATCCACTGATGTATCCAGTGCAACATCACAAAGTGACTCTGACATTGCTACTACAAGTAAAACTTCAACAAAAGTCCCTTTAGGAATCAGAACCAGGGCCCAAAGAGACGTTGGGGCCGACGAACAACGAGACGGGGAAAGCAGTGTGAAAGGCAAAGGAAGAAAGAATATAAAAACCAAGAAGTAATTTACAACCTTTTATCCGTTCCGTTATCGGAGTCTGAACAAAGACTACTACAGAAAGGACTTAACTTTGTTCCTACGAATGTGCATAACAGCTTTGACAGTAAGACGGATTTGGTCCGTTTTAATAGACAATTACGACTTAAAGAATTTTTCAATGACAAACCAGGTGATCAGGACACGTCGTCTAGATGTCCGGTAAGACTAAAATCCACTTGACCCTCCATCTATTAACCTGGCTATACGGGCATTTACTAGAACTATGACCAACCAAATTGGTATTGTTACAAAGACTCCGCCTAAATATTCTCACAACCTTTTACCTGATGAACGATTAGCCTTAAAAAAATGTATCTGCAAGAACTGACATTACGATACGTCCCGCAGATAAGGGTGGTGGGATTGTGATTCAGAACCTAGATGATTATTTGTTGGAGGCGTATTCACAATTGAATGATACTGTGGTGTATTGTAAACTTGATAGAGATCCTACTAGTATGTATGCTAAGGAATTATATGAAATGCTGCAGAACTCGGTAGATAGAGGTTTTATTAATCAGGATTTGTTTAAATCCCTATATGTTACAGCACCTCTGGTACCGGTTTTCTACACCATTCCGAAACTCCATAAAAACACATTTAAGCCCCCAGGTCGACCGATTATATCGGCTAGAGATTCTTTATTTAGTCAAGTCTCCCGCTACTTAGACTACTTCTTATTGCAACCTGTTATACAACATGTAAACACCTATCTTAAGGACACGTTCTGTTTTTTAGAAAAACTTAGGAATTTATCAATATCGAGTACAGATTTTTGGTTGTGCACGGCAGATGTTGCTAGCCTATATACCAGCATACCTCATGAAAGAGGTATGACTGCAGTTGAGAAACTAATTTGTAACCATTTACACTACATTGGTTCCCCGGTAGAATTATTTATGGATCTGCTTAACCTGGTTCTAACCCGCAATTATTTCTTATTTAATAAGGAATTTTTTCTACAATTACACGGGTGTGCAATGGGTTCTCCAGTCGCGCCGGCTTATGCTAACGCGTTCATATTCGGAGTGGAACAAAAATTATTTTTTGATATACCAGAATTTAGGGATAATATCCCATTTTTTTACTAGGTACATAGATGATGTGTTCCTGATTTGGACGGGTACAAAAGAATCTTTTATTTCCATGATGACAAAGGTTAACTTGTGTGATGAAAATATAAAATTTGCGTTTAACATACAGAGAGATAGTATCAACTTTCTGGATGTTAATGTAACTCGTAACAATGTGGGTTTCAAAACTACTGTCTATAGTAAACCCACTGATTGCAACAAATACCTTATGGCGTCCAGCCATCATCCCATACCCCTTATTAATGGTTTGCCATTTTCTCAGCTGTTAAGAGTGCACCGCATATGTAGTGATGGCACGGAAGAACAGATCCAAATGGATAAACTTATATCTAAATTTCTTGAGAAAGGTTATCCAAATAAATTATTGCAAGATGCTAAAAAAACGAGCATTAGCACATCCAAAGATTAAGCAACAAGATGTCCCGACAAAGTCCATGGATAACAAAGTCATTTATGTTAACCAATTTTCTACTGCTAGTCCTGCACTGACACGATGTGCAAAAAGGCATTGGCCGGTTATACAGGCAGATCAAGCACTGTCTTCACTTGCCTCTAAACACCTTGTCCCATGCTATCGGAGAGGACGCAATTTGCGTGATTCTTTAGTGCATTCCGATATCTCGGATTTCACGACATCAAAACCTAGTCACTTTTTGGTTAAAAAACCAGGAAATTATCGCTGTTTGGGCTGCACCACCTGTTTATAGTTGGATATCGGAGATACCTTTTATCACCCACAATCTGGAAAAGCTTTAAAAATTACCCATAGTCTTACATGCACCTCAAGATATGTGGTTTATTATATTAAATGCCCGTGCGGGTTATTTTATGTGGGTAAAACCACTTGCATGTTTAAAGAACGGATGGCGCAACATCGCAGCGCTATTAAACAATCATTGGAGGGTAAAATTATTGAACAACCAGTTGCCAAACATTTTAAACTATGTGGTCATAATTTATCCAGCTTAAGGTATAAAATGATAGATCATATCCCTGAAAACAGGAGAGGTGGTGACAGGAATAAAAAACTACTACAATGTGAAACTCACTGGATCTATCGTTTAAACACCCTTGCCCCGTATGGTTTAAATGAAGCCCTTTCATTCAGTAGTTTTTTGTAAAACATCAATTCATGTATAATTTGCCATAAATATCACATCATGTGTATAAGCAGTATTGAAAAGTCATTTGAGGATGTACTGATATAGAATTTATTGTTTTATTTACAGTTGTTTCTATTGTATTGTAATTTTCACGGTGAAGGGTTAATTGGTGAGGTCAGGTCTGACGTATGTCAGAGGAAGTCTGGGGCTCCGGACATCCGGTGACCGCTGCACATGTATCTTTGTATGGTATTTAAGGTAAGACTGTTTTATGTATTGTTATTAAGCCTGACGCCGGTTGGAATAAAATACCGAAACGTTGCATATCTGATGGGCTAAGGAGCCTTTATTTCATGTAAAGTCCTGGGAGTGCCGCTTATTTTGGTTCGTATACATCACAGAGCTGTCTGTGGGAGAGGGCACCGGGCAATTACCATTCATTACTTGGAATATTATATATATATATATATATATATATATATATATATATATATATATAAAACAGGGGTTCCACATAGGTGGAAGGGGCACTCACAATGAAATAATACATACAATTAAATTGCATAAAACATTCATAGTTTAATAGTCAGTTGCACCAACTCGCCCTTGATCGACGTTTCGACCCCATGACTGGGTCTTTTTCAAGATAGGCAGGTTCGGTTAACAATCAGGTAACTGTTAAAGGTATATACATAGTAACATCAGTGGAGATCTAGAAAAGAGAAAGAACATAAGACCACTCTTAATGCCTCCCAGGCCCCATTGTTGCGCATTAATAATATACTAAAATGCACACGGCACACTTCACAGTGCATTTATCGAATGAACCTTATGCCCAGTGGATAATATCCTGCTACAGTGACCATCACCGTGACTCCAAATACCAAAACAAGAAAAGGCTTACATTGAAACATCACTTAGGGGAAATGCCCTGACAACATCTATCCACTCAGCTGGTATGCAGCTCAAATGCCTAAAAAACCAATATATGCAAGATATCAGCAAGTAAATAAACAAACCCAGTGTTAGTTAGCTCAAAAGACACTTAGGTATATACAGATACGTACTCCAGCAATTATACCATCACAGGTAAATGCATATAGGCTTCTAATAATGTAGTCCACGTAAAAATCAACCTATAAACAAAAAAGGAAGATAAAACTGGAGACCGTATAGATACTGATCTAGTACATGAGTGTAATGAGCTCTGACTACTCACTATATGCCAGCAGTCATTCCAGTCTGAATGAATCCAGGTAAGCCACTAATAGATTCCACAATGCATCATAAGCGATTACTGAAATAAACAGTGTGCAGTCTAACTATCAGTCACCCATAGTACAACTATATACACAAAGTCAGTGACCACTACGTGGTAGATACTTACACAACCATGTTCACACAGTCAGAAGGCACCTGGTTCTATACATGGAGTCTAAACGCCGGTGAATTTAACCACAGGCGGCCGGAAGTGGACACAACGTCACTTCCGCTATACGCTTTCATCAAAATCACCACAACAACCAAACCTATTTAACTATCCCCCACATATATAAAACAATCCATACCTGTATGTGACCACAAACGGGGGCCCAGCACCCAACACTGCCGCAGCCGCCACACACCACGGTCCGGGACGTACTCTGCGTCTCACGGACCGGAAGCGCATCAGTAAACCTTTCCCGTGATGCGTCATGCGTTCCATACACCGGAAGTGTGCGTTCCACCGGGTAATGGTGAGACGCATCGCTACAAATAACTGAATACTCACTCACCGCTGCATTAATGTAAATCATATTATAGAGGTCCTGAGCAATATATCCACTAGGCTGACAGTCGCCAAAAAATGAAAAATATAAATAGATAAATACTGGATACAAAACACATATAAATATACATGTATGTATCACTAATGAGGCATCCCTAACATCATGCAACAATGGAACCTGAGGGCTTACAGTGGTGCAGCATCCACATTGGTCTAGCCCAGCCGTTCACATTTCCAACATCAAAATATTTGTTACATACATAGTTGATACTGTCACAATAATATAGTTTAAACATATGATTGTCTAACCATACACTTCATAAATATAATTTAAACACAAAATACCAATAATATTACATATAAACATAACATGCCACTCCCCCCTAGTAGTGTCTGGTGAATATATTATCAAAACACATGAGATATCCCTGTGGGGCAGAACACCCCCAAAAAGAAAAACAGTAGAGTATTACAAAACCAGTACATACTCTGAGAGATGTGACACTAAAATAATGGACACACTAATACAAATGAGACATATCAAAAAATTGGTATAACAATACATAGGTATAATAAACTCACACTCCTCAATTAAATCAAATGTTGGAAATGGGGGCTGGGGCGAGACCTTACGATCCAACCCAGGAGACTAAAAAGTCACCTAGCCTGACCATATAACTTGACCGAGGGTCCCCCTAATAACAGGGGCGCCTTCAGCCAAAAAACCATAAAGGCCCAGGGGCAAATTTTACAAACCATCACGAGGGTCTCAATTGTAAACCCTAGTTATGGACAACTTCAAGGACATACCAGCCAGAAGTGACCCCAAAATATGAGGCCATTTACCGTTTGATGAAAAGATTCAATGGGTTATATTCGTTCATTCCCTTGGGGGCGACCGTATCCAGGGTGTAGATCCAATAACTCTCGCGCTGCTTGAGCGCGAGAGTTCTGTCACCACCACCCTGTATGGGTGGGACCCAATCTATCAGTTTGCATCTCATGCTAGACACCTAATGTTTATTTTCGAAAAAGTGTCGGGCTACTGGTTTATCAGTACTTCCGGTTTTAAAAGCTGCACGTATGGAAGTGCGGTGATTGGCCATTCGATCTCTAAAAGGCCTAGTGGTGAGCCCCACATAATATAAACCACAGGGACAGATAAGTATATAGATAACATAGTCTAAACGACAGTGTAAGTGGTATGTGATTCGTATTTTCTTCCCAGTCTGGGGATGCATCACAGTTGGGCCCGTCACCATAGACCTGCAAGTCACACAACCCCCACAGGAGAAACATCCAGGTTTTTGTCTCATAATAGAGGTCTTATCAGGAGTCTCTTCTGGGAACACCGTAGGGCGCATCAAAAGCTGCTTTAAATTAGGTCCCCTACCAAACGCCATCATCTGTGTCGGCATATTAGTGAATGGTAGTGTAGTGTCCGAGGTCACAATAGGCCAATGCTTGTTGAGCGATTTCCGAATACAACCAGACATCCCATTAAATGTGGTAGAGAATGTCATCCTGCCGGTGTTGGCTCTTCTAGCCCTAACTTCTCCCTTAAATATCCTAGTGGCTTTCCTCAAGCATCCCTTAAGGATCCTGCGTTTATAGCCACGTTCAATAAATCTAGCCGTCATCTCGGTGATTTGTGTGTCCATTGCTTCTGTGTCAGAGTTTATACGCATAACCCTGAGGTATTGGGATACCGGCAAGTTGTCTTTTAACGATGGAGGGTGATGGCTATTGGCCAAAAGTGTGGTGTTACGGTCAGTGGCCTTCCGAAAGAGGGTAGTTATCAATCTCCTCTCTTTAATTATCACCCTAATGTCAAGAAAACAAATCTCATTGGTCGATACAGTATATGTGAACCTGACCGGAGATGCCAACTGATTCAAATCCTCCACCATATTGACAAAACTCTGCTCAGAACCTGCCCATAGTATAAATACATCGTCAATGAATCGTTTATATAGACGTATGAATTTACCGTACTTCGGATAAATATTGGTTTCCTCATATTGTGCCATATATAAATTAGCATAGGACGGGGCCAGATTTGAGCCCATGGCCGTCCCTGATTTCTGCATAAAGAATAAATCCTTATAGGAAAAATGATTTAAACTTAAGACCAGCTTAACCAACTCCAAAATATACTCAATGGGTTGTTTAAGATTAACCGACTTCTGTAAGGCTGTTGCCACCGCCTCAAGACCCTGGTCATGCGGAATAATTGTATATAAAGAACATACGTCCATAGTGGCCAATACTATTGGTTCGTCTAACAGAGTAATATTCCGGATAAGTTCAAGAAAGTCGTTAGAGTCCCGAATGTGACTGCTGTTGTCCAATACTAAAGGTTGGAGTATACTATCAATATAAATAGCTAAAGGCTGAAGCACAGACCCTTCTGCCGCTATGATCGGCCTCCCCGGCGGTTTGTCAAGGGTTTTATGCACCTTTGGTAGGGTGTAGATAATGGGACATTTCGGATAGTCAACCGTAAGGTAGGCGTATAATTCCTGATCCAACCAACCACTTTCAAATCCACGTGTCAAAGACCCGTCAACCTGAGATTTAATCTTTCACCGGGTTAACATCTAGTTTGAGATATGTGTTAGAATCCGATAACTGTGACAGAATTTCCCTGTCATAGTCAGTCCAGTTCTGGACCACCACTGCTCCTCCCTTATCCGCAGGGCGGATAACTATAAAGGGATTATCTCGTAAATTTTTCAATGCATTACGTTCATCAGTGGATAAATTGTCATACATTCTAGGTACCTGGCACTCATTGATGTCCTTCTGGACAATGCGTGTAAATGTTTTAATACTAGCATTTGCGGACATGGGATCAAATTGTGACTTTTGTTTGAACTTGGATGTATTGGTGTCCGCTGTTTTGACACCAAAAAATTCCTTTAACCTAAGATTACGACTAAATCTGTACAGTTCAACGGTGTTTTGAAATTTGTTGTGCTTAGTTGTTGGAACAAATGTCAGGCCTTTCGATAAAAGTGCTATTTCAGAGTCACTTAATCGATAGTCTGACAAATTAAATACAGAATCTATCGTCGTCGCCTTCGCGCCCTTCTTCGGGTGGCCACCCCGCCTCGGGTGCGGCCGGTGACTCTTGGGTCTTCCCTCAATTCTGTGGACATAGGGTTGCCTGCGCCTAAAAAATGTGTATATATTTTTCCGTCAGAATCCTGAATCGGGAAAATAGCAACAGCGGGGTGCTGCCAGTGGTCAGCCACCTGTCCGTAGTGATGCCACGTATATATAAGCAGTGTCCAATCAAATGGGGGTGCACTCTCCAAGAACAACGTCTACAACGTAAGTCAATAGGATAAAAGTTTAATTCAGCCGAAATTCAGGCATGTAGTAGTCGACGTTTCGATCCAGTTCATAGGATCTTTATCAAGACAAGCCTATACGGCACCAAATTTAAAAGTACATCCATAGAATAACTACAGAGGTGTAAACATGAAAGAACACAATTTGTCTCCCAGGCCCCTGAGCACTGCAGATATGAAAATAAATTCCTCCATGTTTAAGTAACAAAGTCCAAAGTGTCACTGTTTAAAACTATACACGAAAGGTGTGCAAAGCCAGGTATTCAAGTCGCCCTTAAACACATGTGAAAAAAGCTATAGAGCAAAACCAACACCAGTGTGCTACACCAAGTGACAATATCACTACTCATAGGGATCAATGTCAGGCTCACAAGATAACACAGGGTATTTGAGGGCTCACTCCCTCATCCGTCTCAGTAAATCAAACACTGTAACAGAAGGCAGAGTGTGAGACACTATACTTACCTCACAAACAGTATAAATATCCGCAGGTCATACTAGGACACACATCTTGTTTGACCAGATGGTTGAGTATTTTTGACATTCTCCTGTGAATTTTCCTTGTGAACCTGAACTCCTAAGTATTACACACCTTTTTTTTAGCACGATTGCGCACATTTGTATTAACATGTGGCCTGTTTGGTGGATATGAGTGTCTAAAAACATTCTCATATGGTACAATCCTTTAATTGGTAAACTTCCAAATTGTGAGAGACCCCTGATGAAGTCTCAGCACGAGATGAAATGCGTTGGGTTTTCTGTCTTTCTTTTGATGTGACCTCCAATCTACTATATTGGAAGGAAGGATATCATGGAAGAAGTATATGTACACTTGTGCCTGTGCAGACCCCCATTACATGTGGTAGCGGGCTGATGTACCAAAGAGCTGTCCTATGTATATGGACATTGTAGCGATTTTTTGAATGACTTTTATTAAAACTTTGTTATTGGAATGTTATAATACACTATTGTCTAAACAAAATTAAGGTTGTACATAATTCCAACCCTCTGGGGTGCCAATTCCACCATTGCTACACATTCTTTACTCTAGTTCTTTCTAACAGGGAATAAGGCAGCCTAATAGTTAGTCATTATTTACCTATAATATATATGTATGTGTGTGTGTGTGTGTGTGTGTATATATATATATATATATATATATATATATATATATATATATATATATATATATATATATATATATATATAATAATTTTTTTTTTTTTTTTTTCTACATTGTAGATGAATACTGAAGACATCAAAACTATGAAAACACATATGGAATAATGTTGTAAACAAAAAAAAGTGTTAAACACATCAAAATGTGTTTTTATATTTTAGATTCCTCAGGGTAGCCCCCTTTTGCTTTGATGACAGCTTTTCACACTCTTGGCATTCTCTCAAATCAGCTTCATGAGGTAGTCTCCTGGAATGTTTTCCAACAGTCTTGAAGGAGTTCCCGGAGGCGCTGAGCACTTGTTGGCTGCTTTTCCTTCACTCTGCGGTTCAACTCATCCCAAACCATCTCATTTGGATTTAGGTCGGGTGATTGTGGAGGCCAGGTCATCTGACGCAGCACTCCATCACTTTCCTACTTGGTCAAGTAGCCCTTACATAGCCTGGAGGTGTGTTTGGGGTCATTGTCTTGTTGAAAAACAAATGATGGTCCCAGTAAGCCCAAATGGATTGCATGGCGCTGCAGAATGCTGTGGTAGCTATGCTTTTTAAGTGTGCCTTGAATTTTAAATAAGTTGCCAACAGTGTCACCAGCAAAGCACCCCCACACCATCACACCTCTTCCTCCATGCTTCACAGTGGGAACCACACATGCAGAAACCATCTGCTCACCTTCTTTGCGTCTCACAAAGACACTGTGGTTGGAACCAAAAATCTCAAATTTAGACTCATCAGACCAAAGTACAGATTTCCACTGGTCCAGTGTCCATTTCTTGTGTTTCTTGGCCCAGACAATTCTCCTCTTGTTCATCCTCAGTAGTAGCTTCTTCGCAGCAATTAACCATGAAGGCTTGATTCACACAGTCTCCTCTGAACAGTTGATGTTGAGATTTGTCTGCTACTTGAACTCTGTGAAGAATTTATGTGGGCTCTAATCTGAGGTGCTGTTACGTAGAGGCTGGTAACTGTAATGAACTTATCCTCTGCAGCAGACGTTACTCTTGGTCTTCCTTTCATGGGACAGTCCTCATGAGAGCCAGTTTCATCATAGCGTTTGATGGATTTTGCAACTGCACTTGAGGATACATTCAAAGTTCTTGACATTTTCGACTGACCTTCAGGTCTTAAAGTAATGATGGACTGTTTCTCTTTGAGTGGAGTGGTTCGTGCTATAATACGGGTTACAATAGTAGTCAAATAGGGGTGTCCACTGTGTACTAACCCTACCTCTGCACAACACAACTGATGGTCTCAAACACATTAAGAAGGCAAGTAAATCCACAGATTGACTATTGACAAGGCACACCTGTTAATTCAAAACCATTTCAAGAAACTACCTCATGAAGCTGGTTGAGAGAATGCCAAGAGTGTGAAAAGCTGTCATCAAAGCTAAAGGGGGCTACTTTGAGGAATCTAAAATCTAAAACCTATTTTGATTTGTTTAACACCTCTTTTGTTTGCAACATAATTCCATCGGCTTATACTCGGTATGTATATATATATATATATATATATATGTGTGTGTATATATATATATATATATATATATATGTGTGTGTGTATATATATATATATATATATATATATATATATATATATATATATATATATATATAATATGTGTATGTGTGTGTATATATATATATATATATATATGTGTGTGTATATGTGTGTGTGTGTGTATGTGTGTATATATATATATATATATATATATATATATATATATATATATATATATATATATATATATACTCTATGCTGATGCATTGGTTTTGGAATGAATTGTGTGCTGGCTACCCGTGCTTTTTTTACCTGTACCCACAGCATCAGATCATGGTGTCAAACGTTTCAGGGCTGCATCGCCCCTCTGTCAAGGTGGTTGACACCTTTGTTCTGACCTTTATCACCTTGACAAAGGGGCGTTGCAGGCCCGAAACATTGAACACTTTGATGTGATGCTGTGATACACTGTTTTTCTGACTTTTATGTTTCCTAGTGCTGAGTATGTATGTGTGTGTGTGTAGATAGAATTATACAGGGTGTTCCTAAAGTCTAGACAGAGTTATTGCATCGAGTTCACGTGAATCTTGCAAATCGCATCAACCTTTGCATCACAAATGATGGAAATCATATTGAAGATGTTATTTGTTAATATTCCAATTAAATAATATCTTGTTGAAAATGTCATTCGTTTCATGAAAATATGCATTATTGCCTATGTGTCCAGACTCTAGGGACACCCTGGATATACATATATAATATCGGATCAACACCATCGGAACATTGCAACCAACGCAATGTTTATTTTTCCATAGTAACTCCATAATAACAGAAAATAGTTAATAAAAGGCAAAGCTTTACAGACCATAAAATTACAATAGCATGTAAATGTATAAATGGCAGCATTTTTCTATCCTATATAAATTCTCCCATAATAAGAACATGTCCATAGATCTGAAGCTTTGTGTTATTATGGAGTTACTAAAATTATTTATTTTCATACAGCCATGTTAGTGTATGTGGCAGGAAACAGAAGGTACTTCAGACTATCGCCAAAATAAGAATTTACTTACCGATAATTCTATTTCTCGGAGTCCGTAGTGGATGCTGGGGTTCCTGAAAGGACCATGGGGAATAGCGGCTCCGCAGGAGACAGGGCACAAAAAGTAAAGCTTTTCCAGATCAGGTGGTGTGCACTGGCTCCTCCCCCTATGACCCTCCTCCAGACTCCAGTTAGATTTTTGTGCCCGGCCGAGAAGGGTGCAATCTAGGTGGCTCTCCTAAAGAGCTGCTTAGAAAAAGTTTAGCTTAGGTTTTTTATTTTACAGTGAGTCCTGCTGGCAACAGGATCACTGCAACGAGGGACTGAGGGGAGAAGAAGTGAACTCACCTGCGTGCAGGATGGATTGGCTTCTTGGCTACTGGACATCAGCTCCAGAGGGACGATCACAGGTACAGCCTGGATGGTCACCGGAGCCGCGCCGCCGGCCCCCTTGCAGATGCTGAAGTCAGAAGAGGTCCAAAATCGGCGGCTGAAGACTCCTGCAGTCTTCTAAAGGTAGCGCACAGCACTGCAGCTGTGCGCCATTTTCCTCTCAGCACACTTCACACGCAGTCACTGAGGGTGCAGGGCGCTGGGGGGGGGCGCCCTGGGAGGCAAATGTAACCTATATAAAGGCTAAAAATACCTCACATATAGCCCCCAGAGGCTATATGGAGATATTTAACCCCTGCCTGGATTCACAAAATAGCGGGAGACGAGCCCGCCGGAAAAGGGGCGGGGCCTATCTCCTCAGCACACGGCGCCATTTCCTCTCACAGCTCCGCTGGTCAGGACGGCTCCCAGGTCTCTCCCCTGCACTGCACTACAGAAACAGGGTAAAACAGAGAGGGGGGGCAAATTTATGGCGATATTTTTATATATATAAAGCAGCTATAAGGGAGCACTTATTATAAGGCTATCCCTGTTATATATAGCGCTTTTGGTGTGTGCTGGCAAACTCTCCCTCTGTCTCCCCAAAGGGCTAGTGGGTCCTGTCTTCGTTAGGAGCATTCCCTGTGTGTCTGCTGTGTGTCGGTACGTGTGTGTCGACATGTATGAGGACGATATTGGTGTGGAGGCGGAGCAATTGCCAAATATGAGGATGTCACCCCCTAGGGAGTCGACACCAGAATGGATGCCTTTATTTATGGAACTACGGGATAGTGTCAACACGCTAAAGCAGTCGTTTGACGACATGAGACGGCCGGACAATCAATTAGTGCCTGTCCAGGCGACTCAAACACCGTCAGGGGCTGTAAAACGCCCTTTGCCTCAGTCGGTCGACACAGACCCAGACACAGGCACTGACTCCAGTGGTGACGGTGACGAATCAACCGTATTTTCCAGTAGGGCCACACGTTATATGATTTTGGCAATGAAGGAGGCGTTACATTTAGCTGATACTACAGGTACCACTAAACAGGGTATTATGTGGGGTGTGAAAAAACTACCTATAGTTTTTCCTGAATCAGAAGAATTAAATGACGTGTGTAATGAAGCGTGGGTTGCTCCTGATAAAAAGCTGAAAATTTCAAAGAAATTATTGGCATTATACCCTTTCCCGCCAGAGGTTAGGGAGCGCTGGGAAACATCTCCTAGGGTGGACAAGGCGCTAACACGCTTATCTAAACAAGTGGCGTTACCCTCTCCTGAGACGGCCGCACTTAAAGATCCATCAGATAGGAGGATGGAAAATATCCAAAAAAGTATATACACACATGCAGGTGTTATACTACGACCAGCTATAGCGACTGCCTGGATGTGCAGTGCTGGGGTAGTTTGGTCAGAGTCCCTGATTGAAAATATTGATACCCTGGACAGGGACAATATTTTACTGTCGTTAGAACAAATAAAGGATGCATTTCTTTATATGCGTGATGCACAGAGGGATATCTGCACACTGGCATCACGGGTAAGTGCTATGTCCATTTCGGCCAGAAGAGCTTTATGGACGCGACAGTGGACAGGCGATGCGGATTCAAAACGGCATATGGAAGTTTTGCCGTATAAAGGGGAGGAGTTATTTGGAGTCGGTCTATCAGATTTGGTGGCCACGGCTACAGCCGGGAAATCCACCTTTCTACCTCAAGTCACTCCCCAACAGAAAAAGGCACCGACTTTTCAACCGCAGCCCTTTCGTTCCTTTAAAAATAAGAGAGCAAAGGGCTATTCATATCTGCCACGAGGCAGAGGTCGAGGGAAGAGACAGCAACAGGCAGCTCCTTCCCAGGAACAGAAGCCCTCCCCGGCTTCTACAAAAGCCTCAGCATGACGCTGGGGCTTCTCAAGCGGACTCGGGGACGGTGGGCGGTCGTCTCAAAAATTACAGCGCGCAGTGGGCTCACTCGCAAGTAGATCCCTGGATCCTGCAGATAATATCTCAGGGGTACAGGTTGGAATTAGAGACAGATCCACCTCGCCGTTTCCTGAAGTCTGCTTTACCAACGTCCCCCTCCGAAAGGGAGACGGTTTTGGAAGCCATTCACAAGCTGTACTCTCAGCAGGTGATAGTCAAGGTACCTCTTCTACAACAAGGGAAGGGGTATTATTCCACTCTTTTTGTGGTACCGAAGCCGGATGGCTCGGTAAGGCCTGTTCTAAATCTGAAGTCCTTGAACCTGTACATAAAGAAGTTCAAGTTCAAAATGGAGTCACTCAGAGCAGTGATAGCGAACCTGGAAGAGGGGGATTTTATGGTATCCTTGGACATCAAGGATGCGTATCTCCACGTTCCAATTTACCTCTCACACCAGGGGTACCTCAGGTTCGTTGTACAAAACTGTCACTATCAGTTTCAGACGCTGCCGTTCGGATTGTCCACGGCACCTCGGGTCTTTACAAAGGTAATGGCCGAGATGATGATTCTTCTTCGAAGAAAAGGCATATTAATTATCCCATACTTGGACGATCTCCTAATAAGAGCAAGGTCCAGAGAACAGCTAGAGATGGGATTAGCACTGTCTCAAGAAGTGCTAAAACAGCACGGGTGGATTCTGAATATTCCAAAATCCCAGTTAATGCCGACAACTCGTCTGCTGTTCCTAGGGATGATTCTGGACACGGTTCAGAAAAAGGTTTTTCTCCCGGAGGAAAAAGCCAAGGAGTTATCCGAGCTTGTCAGGAACCTCCTAAAACCAGGAAAGGTGTCTGTACATCAATGCACAAGAGTCCTGGGAAAAATGGTGGCTTCTTACGAAGCAATTCCATTCGGCAGATTCCACGCAAGAATTTTCCAAAGGGATCTGTTGGACAAATGGTCAGGGTCGCATCTTCAGATGCACCTGCGGATAACCCTGTCTCCAAGGACAAGGGTGTCTCGTCTGTGGTGGTTGCAGAGTGCTCATCTATTGGAGGGCCGCAGATTCGGCATACAGGATTGGATCCTGGTGACCACGGACGCCAGCCTGAGAGGCTGGGGAGCAGTCACACAAGGAAGAAACTTCCAGGGAGTATGGACGAGCCTGGAAACGTCTCTTCACATAAACATTCTGGAACTAAGAGCAATCTACAATGCTCTAAGCCAGGCAGAACCTCTGCTTCAGGGAAAACCGGTGTTGATCCAGTCGGACAACATCACGGCAGTCGCCCATGTGAACAGACAGGGCGGCACAAGAAGCAGGAGTGCAATGGCAGAAGCTGCAAGGATTCTTCGCTGGGCAGAGAATCATGTGATAGCACTGTCAGCAGTGTTCATCCCGGGAGTGGACAACTGGGAAGCAGACTTCCTCAGCAGACACGATCTTCACCCGGGAGAGTGGGGACTTCATCCAGAAGTCTTCCACATGCTGGTAACCCGTTGGGAAAGACCAATGGTGGACATGATGGCGTCTCGCCTCAACAAAAAACTGGACAGGTATTGCGCCAGGTCAAGAGATCCGCAGGCAATAGCTGTGGACGCGCTGGTAACGCCTTGGGTGTACCAGTCGGTGTATGTGTTTCCTCCTCTGCCTCTCATACCAAAAGTATTGAGAATTATACGGCAAAGAGGCGTAAGAACGATACTAGTGGTTCCGGATTGGCCAAGAAGGACTTGGTACCCGGAACTTCAAGAGATGATCACGGAAGATCCGTGGCCTCTACCTCTAAGGAGGGACTTGCTTCAGCAGGGTCCCTGTCTGTTTCAAGACTTACCGCGGCTGCGTTTGACGGCATGGCGGTTGAACGCCGGATCCTAAAGGAAAAAGGCATGCCGGAAGAAGTCATTCCTACTTTGATTAAAGCAAGGAAGGAAGTAACCGTGCAACATTATCACCGAATTTGGCGAAAATATGTTGCGTGGTGCGAAGATCGGAGTGCTCCGACGGAGGAATTTCAACTGGGTCGATTCCTACATTTCCTGCAATCAGGATTGTCTATGGGTCTCAAATTGGGATCTATTAAGGTTCAAATTTCGGCCCTGTCGATTTTCTTTCAAAAAGAATTGGCTTCAGTCCCTGAAGTCCAGACCTTTGTTAAGGGAGTGCTGCATATACAGCCTCCTGTGGTGCCTCCAGTGGCACCGTGGGATCTCAATGTGGTTTTGGATTTTCTAAAATCTCATTGGTTTGAACCACTAAAAAAGGTGGATTTGAAATATCTCACATGGAAAGTGACCATGCTTCTAGCCCTGGCTTCGGCCAGGAGAGTGTCAGAACTGGCAGCTTTATCTTACAAAAGCCCATATCTGATTTTCCATTCGGACAGGGCAGAACTGCGGACTCGTCCGCATTTTCTCCCTAAGGTGGTGTCAGCATTTCATCTGAACCAGCCTATTGTAGTGCCTGCGGCTACAAGTGACTTGGAGGACTCCAAGTTACTGGACGTTGTCAGAGCATTAAAAATATATATTGCAAGGACAGCTGGAGTCAGAAAATCTGACTCGTTGTTTATATTGTATGCACCCAACAAGATGGGTGCTCCTGCGTCTAAGCAGACGATTGCTCGTTGGATCTGTAGCACAATCCAACTTGCACATTCTGTGGCAGGCCTGCCACAGCCTAAATCTGTAAAGGCCCACTCCACAAGGAAGGTGGGCTCATCTTGGGCGGCTGCCCGAGGGGTCTCGGCATTACAAGTTGGCCGAGCAGCTACGTGGTCAGGGGAGAACACGTTTGTAAAATTTTACAAATTTGATACTCTGGCTAAGGAGGACCTGGAGTTCTCTCATTCGGTGCTGCAGAGTCATCCACACTCTCCCGCCCGTTTGGGAGCTTTGGTATAATCCCCATGGTCCTTTCAGGAACCCCAGCATCCACTAGGACGATAGAGAAAATAAGATTTTACTTACCGATAAATCTATTTCTCGGAGTCCGTAGTGGATGCTGGGCGCCCATCCCAAGTGCGGATTATCTGCAATAATTGTACATAGTTATTGTTAACAAATTCGGGTTATTGTTGAAGGAAGCCATCTTTCAGAGGCTCCGCTGTTATCATACTGTTAACTGGGTTTAGATCACAAGTTGTACGGTGTGATTGGTGTGGCTGGTATGAGTCTTACCCGGGATTCAAAATCCTCCCTTATTGTGTACGCTCGTCCGGGCACAGTACCTAACTGGAGTCTGGAGGAGGGTCATAGGGGGAGGAGCCAGTGCACACCACCTGATCTGGAAAAGCTTTACTTTTTGTGCCCTGTCTCCTGCGGAGCCGCTATTCCCCATGGTCCTTTCAGGAACCCCAGCATCCACTACGGACTCCGAGAAATAGATTTATCGGTAAGTAAAATCTTATTTTTTCCTGAATCAGATAAATTAAATGAAGTGTGTGATGATGCGTGGGTTTCCCCCGATAGAAAATTATTGGCGGTATACCCTTTCCCGCCAGAAGTTTAAGGCGCGGTGGGAAACACCCCTCAGGGTGGATAAGGCGCTCACACGCTTATCAGAACAAGTGGCGGTACCATCTACGGATAGGGCCGTACTTAAGGAGCCAGCTGATAGGAGGCTGAAAAATATCCTAAAAAGTATACACACACATGCTGGTGTTATACTGCGACCAGCGATCGCCTCAGCCTGGATGTGCAGAGCTGAGGTGGCTTGGTCGGATTCCCTGACTAAAAATATTGATACCTTTGACAGGGACAGTATTTTATTGACTATAGAGCATTTAAAGGATGCATTTCTATATATGCGAGATGCGCAGAGGGATATTTGCACTCTGGCATCAAGAGTAAATGCGATGTCCATATCTGCAAGAAGATGTTTATGGACACGACAGTGGTCAGGTGATGCAGATTCCAAACGGCACAAAGATGTATTGCCGTATAAAGGGGAGGAGTTATTTGGGGTCGGTCCATGGGACCTGGTGGCCAGGGCAACTGCTGGAAAATCCACCGTTTTTTACCCTAAGTCACATCTCTGCAGAAAAAGACACCGTCTTTTCAGCCTCAGTCCTTTCGTCCCTATAAGAGTCATATCTGCCCAGGGATAGAGGAAAGGGAAGAAGACTGCAGCAGGCAGCCCATTCCCAGGAACAGAAGCCCTCCACCGCTTCTACCAAGTTCTCAGCATGACGCTGGGACCGTACAGGACCCCTGGATCCTACAAGTAGTATCCAAGGGGTACAGATTGGAATGTCGAGAGGTTTCCCCCCTCGCAGGTTCCTGTAGTCTGCTGTACCAATGTCTCCCTCCGACAGGGAGGCAGTATTGAAAACAATTCACAAGCTGTATTCCCAGCAGGTGATAATAAATTTACCCCTCCGACAACAAGGAAAGGGGTATTACTCCACACTATATGGTGGTACTGAAGGCTAGGTGAGACCTATTCTAAATCTGAAAAATTTGAACACTTACAAGGGTTCAAATCCAGATGGAGTCACTCAGAGCAGTGATAGCAAAGAACAAGGGGACTATATGGTGTCCCGGGACATCAGGGATGCTTACCTCCATGTCCCAAAATTTGCCTTTTCTCACCAAGGGTACCTCAGGTTCGTGGTACAGAACTGTCACTATCAGTTTCAAGACGATGCCGTTGGATTGTCCAAGGCACCCCGGGTCCTTACCAAGGTAATGACCGAAAGGAGGATTCGTCTTCAAAGAAAATGGACGACCTCCTGATAAGAACAAGGTCCAGAGAACAGTTGGAGGTCGGAGTAGCACTATCTCAAGTAGTTCTACGACAGCACGGGTGGATTCTAAATATTCCAAAACCGCAGTTGTTCCGACGACACGTCTGCTGGTCCTAGGGATGATTCTGGACACAGTCCAGAAAAAGGTGTTTCTCCCAGAGGAGAAAGCCAGGGAGTTATCCGAGCTAATCGGGATCCTCCTAAAACCAGGAAAAGTGTCAGTGCATCATTGCACAAGAGTCCTGGTAAAAATGGTGGCTTATTACGAAGCGCTTCCATTCGGCAGATTTCACGCAAGAACTTTTCAGTGGGATCTGCTGGACAAATGGTCCGGATCGCATCTTCAGATGCATCAGCGGATAACCCTATATCCAAGGACAAGGGTGTCTCTCCTGTGGTGATTACAGAGTGCTCATCTTCTAGAGGGCCGCAGATTCGGCATTCAGGATTGGATGCTCGTGACCACGGAGGCCAGCCTGAGAGGCTGGGGAGCAGTCACACAAGGAGTGTGATCAAGTCTGGAGAATTCTCTCCACATAAATATACTGGAGCTAAGAGCAAATTTATAATGCTCTAAGCTTAGCAAGACCTCTGCTTCAAGGTCAGCCGGTATTGATCCAGTGGGATAACATCACGGCAGTCGCCCACGTAAACAGAAAGGGCGGCACAAGAAGCAGGAGGGCAGTGGCAAAACTGCAAGGATTTTTCGCTAGGCGGAAAATCATGTGATAGCACTGTCAGCAGTGTTCATTCCGGGAGTGGACGACTGGGAAGCAGACTTCCTCAGCAGGCACGACCTCCACCCGGGAGAGTGGGAACTTCATCGGGAAGTTTTCCGCATGATTGTGAACCGTTGGGAAAGACCAAAGGTGGACATGATGGCGTCCCGCCCGAACAAAAAAATGGGACAGGTATTGCGCCAGGTCACGAGACCTTCAGGCGATAGCTGTGGACGTCCTGGTAACACCGTGGGTGTAACAGTCGGTGTATGTGTTCCCTTCTCTGCTTCTCATAACCAAGGTATTGAGAATTATAAGACATAGAGGAGTAAGAACTATACTCGTGGCTCCGGATTGGCCAAGAGGGACTTGGTAACCGGAACTTCAAGAGATGCTCACAGAGGACTAATGGCCTCGGGAGCTAAGAAGGGATTTGCTTTCAGCAAGTACCATGTCTGTTCCAAGAGGAACCGTGGCATCGGCCTTTAAGAAAGGACCTGCTCCAGCAGGGACCTTGTCTGTTCCAAGACTTACCGCGACTGCGTTTGACGGCATGGCGGTTTGAACGCCGGATCCTAAGGGAAAAGGCATTCCGGAAGAGGTCATACCTACCCTGGTCAAAGCCAGGAAGGAGGTGACCGCACAACGTTATCACCACATGTGGTAAAAATATGTTGCGTGGGTGAGGCCAGGAAGGCCCCACGAAAAAAATTTCAACTAGGTCGATTTCTGCACTTCCTGCAAACAGGAGTGTCTATGAGCCTCAAATTGGGGTCCATTAAGGTTCAAGTTTCGGCCCTATAGATTTTCTTCCAGAAAGAATTGGCTTCAGTTCCTGAAGTCCAGACGTTTGTCAAGGGAGTATTGCATATACAGCCCTTGTGTGCCTCCAGTGGCACCGTGGGATCTCAACGTAGTGTTGGGATTCCTCAAATCATATTGGTTTGAACCACTCAAATCTGTGGATTTGAAATATCTCACATGGAAAGTGACCATGCTGTTGGCCCTGGCCTCGGCCAGGCGATTGTCAAAATTGGCGGCTTTGTCTTACAAAAGCCCATATTTGATTTTCCATTCGGACAGGGCAGAACTGCGGACTCGTCCCCAGTTTCTTCCTAAGGTGGTGTCAGCGTTTCACCTGAAACAACCTATTGTGGTGCCTGCGGCTACTAGGGACTTGGAGGACTCCAAGTTGCTAGACGTTGTCAGGGCCCTGAAAATATATATATATATATATATATATATATATATATATATATATATATATATATATATATATATATATATATAATTCCAGGACGGCTGGAGTCAGAAAGTCTGACTTGCTGTTTATATTGTAGGCACCCAAAAAGCTGGGTGCTCCTGCTTCTAAGCAGACTATTGCTCGTTGGATTTGTAGTACAATTCAGCTTGCACATTCTGTGGCAGGCCTGCCACAGCCAAAATCTGTAAATGCCCATTCCACAAGGAAGGTGGGCTCATCTTGGGCGGCTGCCCGAGGGGTCTCGGCTTTACAACTTTGCCGAGCAGCTACTTGGTCAGGGGCAAACACGTTTGCTAAATTCTACAAATTTGATACCCTGGCTGAGGAGGACCTGGAGTTCTCTCATTCGGTGCTGCAGAGTCATCCGCACTCTCCCGCCCGTTTGGGAGCTTTGGTATAATCCCCATGGTCCTGACGGAGTCCCCAGCATCCACTAGGACGTTAGAGAAAATAAGATTTTACTTACCGATAAATCTATTTCTCATAGTCCGTAGTGGATGCTGGGCGCCCATCCCAAGTGCGGATTGTCTGCATTACTTGTACATAGTTATTGTTACAAAAAAATCGGGTTATTATTGTTGTGAGCCACCTTTTTTAGAGGCTACTTCATTGTTATCATACTGTTAACTGGGTTCAAATCACAAGTTGTACGGTGTGATTGGTGTGGCTGGTATGAGTCTTACCCGGGATTCAAGATCCTTCCTTATTGTGTACGCTCGTCCGGGCACAGTACCTAACTGAGGCTTGGAGGAGGGTCATAGGGGGAGGAGCCAGTACACACCATGTGATCCTAAAAGCTTGCTTTTGTGCCCTGTCTCCTGCGGAGCCGCTATTCCCCATGGTCCTGACGGAGTCCCCAGCATCCACTACGGACTATGAGAAATAGATTTATCGGTAAGTAAAATCTTATTTTTTTGGGGGTGGAGGGGATGGGGCATAGTATCCATTATTTAATAATGTCTTTCATCAAAATACAGAACAAACTAAACCAGATAAACACTTTAGATATGAAGTTAATTGATAAAATACATTGTTCATAACCTGATGGCTATTTTCTACAAAGAAAGTCCATGTATGTTTTGGAAAATGAAAGGCTTCCAGTGCTGTATCCGCTTCATTTCCTGGCTCACCTGCTTGCTGTGATCTTTTCACACAAGTTTGTCTAAGGTTGTTACTTTGATGTTATGTAATGCACACATGAATCTAAAAGATTTGCACACTTTATTTCCAATAGTTTAAAAATGTATCTATCAAAAACTAGCGTTACCTTTGAGTCCTCGCAAATTGATCTTGGAACAGTTTTTCATAAGCAATCAATTACTGCAAATTAAGTACAAGTACTTCTATGCTACTGGGAAGTAGCTGCCATCTACATTTTATTCTGAAGGCTTTCCCTGTGAGTGATGTATCCCATTTCAAAACTTGCAAATTAATAACAAAAAAATAATAATAATAAAAGTATAGCCCAATATGGTAATATAGCCATGTGTGTTGCTCAATACCTTCAATGGAATTTGGTTGGATAGATCATAAGTCTGGTCATTAGAACATTTTTAGTGTCCTGTTTATGCACTGATCTTGTGATCACAATTATTTGCACTATACATTCCAGTATTCTCAACCTGAACATTGAATTGTTGGATCTTTCCAGTTTGGGCGCCCAAGTGTTTAAATGGAAGGTTACTGATGCCCAATTTAGTCATACATCTGTAGCCTAGAATTGTGTTAGTGTAATAATATTCCTGTGCTCACCAGTGTGGGCAAATGATGGCTGCCATTGTGTCAGCTGCAGAACTGTGATGGTGTCCTCGCTACTTTCTGCCCCTAGTGGGACTGTTGGTAAGTGACCTTTAGTGTGAGCGAGAGCTTGTAAGAAGTATCCATACAAAGTTGGGTGCTGAAGACATTCTAAAGCCCAATGTGTATCTTCCTCATACAAACGAGAATAGTGCATTATTTCACACAGTTTTTCCTGTAATTGCTTATACAGCAAACGTTGTTGTAGTTGTAAAATACCATACTGATGGTGAGTATTTGTAGAGTGGTTTTTGGAATTTATTTCCCTAAGGTGTATGTGTCCTCTGCATATACCTCACCCATGCTATGTATGCAGCTTATATACTGTATCGTGATGTATCAGGGCCCCATATTTTAGTAAAACAGGTATAATGGGTTAAATATTTTCAGTGGAAAAAAATTGTGACTTTCTTGGGAAAACAAGGACACATGAGTGTCCTTCACTTGTATGTCATCATAGAAACCAGAAATAGGAATTACAATCCACTCCAGTGGGCAGCCAATAATTCTGTATTCCAGATCTTGATGATTCTAAGTAATACAGCTGTTATGTAGAAATAGTATTATTTGGGTATATTGTGGAAATAGGTCCTATTGTGTAGCAAATGTGACTGAGCATAAATATCTGCTGCACGACTGTACGTTACTTTATTCTGTTACTGAGAACATGCTTTAGCAAAGTGTCATTTGTGTAAAATAAATAAAGAATGAATTTGAATTGTTATCAACTTTCAGTGTAACATTATTGTTTCTTTGTACATGTGTGATGAGCAGAAATTCATCAGCACTTGCAGCAGTATTTGGTTGCATGCAGTAGCTCGCACATTAGGGGTCATTCCGAGTTGTTCGCTCGCTAGCAGATTTTAGGAGCATTGCACACACTAGGCCGCCGCCCTCTGGGAGTGTATCTTAGCTTAGCAGAATAGTGAACGAAAGATTCGCAGAATTGCGAATAGAAAATTCTTAGCAGTTTCTGAGTAGCTCCAGACCTCACAGATTTCGATCAGTTCAGGCTATTTTGTTCCTGGTTTGACGTCGCAAACACGCCCTGCGTTCGGCCAGCCACTCCCCCTTATCTCCAGACACTCCCGCGTTTTATCCTGACACGCCTGCTTTTTTCCGCACACTCCCAGAAAACGGCCAGTTTCCGCCCAGAAACACCCACTTCCTGTCAATCACACTCTGATCACTTCAACGATGAAAATTTTTAGTTCGGATGTGAGTAAATCTACTAAGTTTTGTGCTAAAATACTAACCGCAGGCGCACTGCGTACCATGCGCATTTTTGCTTTAATCGCTCCGTTGCGAAAATCGGCAACGAGCGAACAACTCTGAATGACCCCCATTGTTAAGCTGTTCTGAGGAAGGGACCTTTCACAGCAAGGATTATCTCACTTCTTATGCTTGCATAAAGCCTCTTTTGGGAGGAGTAGAGACTGGAGACTAAATACGTTCTTGAACATTCATCTCTAGCCATGCCAAATAAGTCAACATTTTGTTAGTCTTTCCACCTATTGTTTTTAAATATTTATTAACAATATTCCAATTTTCTGTCTGCATCCGTGTACAAATAAATATTTTTCTAATTTCTGGAAATTGTTTTGTTTTGTGATCTTCCCTGTATTTGTTCTCCAATAGACCCATCAGATGTACTTGTTATAAAGAAAAGTAAGATTCTGGTCCTCATTTTGATCTGTAAAAACAAGTTTCTGCAGTAAAAATCTCTTCCAAAGTATGATAGATAAATAAATGTATTTAAATGTAAGTGTTTTTATTGGCACAGTTATTTTCTTTGAGTACATAACACAATCTTATCACTTAACACTTATTATTGATGTTGAAACACAAGTTTTTTTTTTTATTTAATAACCATTTTTCTTCTATTTTTGTTAATACGTAGCAGAATAGAAACACTAACAGTTTGAGATACAGCACATTTTCATGATATGTCATGGGTCTTCAACCTGCGGCCCTCCAGCTGCTGCGGAACTACACATCCCAGCATGCCATGTGTCCGTTTTAGCATACCTTAATAGCAGAGCTGTGGGGTTGGACATGCTGGGATGTGTAGTTCCACAGCAGCTGGAGGGCCACAGGTTGAAGACGCATGACATATTGCATCGTCCTGGATAAAATGACCCATTTAGACATCTATTTAATAACGGATATAATATTGTGCCTTTAATATGTGGTGCGTACTATATAATAAGTTTGCCAGTAGTTTTACTATCTATACTTCTATAAATAAATGTTAACCTTTTGAACACCAATTAGTGTTTTTTTATAGTGCCCGCTCCACCTCCTCCTTCACTCCTCCGTGTGTGTGTGTGTATATGTGTGTGTGTATGTATGTATGTGTGTGTGTGTGTGTGTGTGTGTGTGTGTGTGTGTATATATATATATATATATATATATATATATATATATATATATACACACACACATTGTATGTGTGTTCTTTATTACATGTGTTTGTGTATGCAGGGATGTTTAGAGGAAGTTGGGGGTCGAATGTGGTTGGGGGAGGGGGGGGGGGGGGAGAGCGGTATCAGTGTACAGGGCCCCAAGATTTCTGTTGCCGGCCGTGACCTGGCGTAATAGGCCAATACTCCGGATTGCTGATGTTATGCAGGCATGTCAAGTTCTTCTATTTGCCACACTCAAGGCCCACTTTTCTCTACCTTGCGGTGAATGTTACCTACATGCACATTCATTGGATCATTTATTTTTCCACGTGTCTAACTTAAGTTGTGTGTGTGTGGTTTTTTTTTTTTTAGATGGTACTTCATTCATTAGACAGATTAACATATGTAAATGCAGTTGAAAGTCCATTCTTCTCAATAGGAAAATATATATATAATAATTATGTGTATGCCGTAAATGTGTATGTATATATAATAGTGTGTGTGTGTGTAAAGTTATATAGAAAGGGGCACACAATGGTGAAAGTACCTCTTAAGCAAGTTTAATTTACACAATGGTTATTTTAAAACAGGTACACAGTGCATGTCTTTAAGCATGCTGTATGCACTTTTTTCTTAATGTGGCTTTCTCCCCACACTGGAGATGCAGCCGTCGGCTTCCAACTGTCCTTGTGCTCTGGGTCTCGATCTTGCAGGATTTCGACAACTGCTTCCATTCCAATGCTGAAATTCACCTAATGATTTGAGGTCTCTTCAAGGGGTGTGGTATGGAAGGTAGATAGTAACTAGGTTGACGGTGTCTAAGTCAACCACTATTGGTCGACAGGGTCTCTAGGTCGACAGGGTCTCTAGGTTGACAGGGTCTCTAGGTCAAAAGGTCGACATGAGTTTTTTTATGTCTTTTTGGTGTCATTTTCTTCGTACAGTGACCGGGAACCCCAATTAGTGCACCGTGCAAGTTGCCTCGTTCTGCTACCGCTTCACTTGGCACAGATTACCGTTCCAATCGTAGTCCACGTAGATCGTTAAGTATGAAAAGGTTCAAAAAAAGAAAAAATTGTGAAAAACTCATGTCGACCTAGAGACCCTGTCGACCTAGTTACTGTCAACCAATAGTGGTCGACCTAGTTACTGTCGACCTAGAGACCGGATCCCCTCCTCAAGTTGAGTCCATTGTAGCATGGGCAGATGTCAGCCTTCAGTCTTAATCAGACAATAATTATATTAGGCATCCGCTAAAGATAAAATAAGTTACATTTTATCCAATTTTCAGATTAGATATCATTGTGTTGCTTTACCATTACATTTTGGGAGTTATAGCAACACAATCCGTTTGTGCCCAGACACCTAGCACCCTTGTCTTTTGTTTTGCTACTTAAAGCTGCATTCTTAAACATTCTACTTTAGCAAGCTATAAGCTTGACGACATTGAATTTTGCTGCTGAATGCCCTTCTCTCTTCCAAAGAACAAGCTTGTGCGGTGGTGCCGTGCTAGACCGTGATCCCTTATTGCTTTGCTAAGAATTTGCCCACCGCAACTCCTTTGGAGGGTGAGAGACTTATATCTGGGATCAGTGCAATTGTTTCCATTTCTCTAACGTCCTAGTGGATGCTGGGGACTCCGTAAGGACCATGGGGAATAGACTGGCTCCGCCTGAGACAGGGCACTTTAAGAAAGAATTTGGATACTGGTGTGCTCTGGCTCCTCCCTCTATGTCCCTCCTCCAGACCCCAGTTGGAATCTGTGCCCGGACGAGCAGGGTGCTACTTAGTGAGCTCTCCTGAGCTTGCTAAAAAGAAAGTATTTTGTTAGGTTTTTTATTTTCAGAGAGATCTGCTGGCAACAGGCTCTCTGCTACGTGGGACTGAGGGGAGAGAAGCAGCCCTACTCACTGAAGATAGGTCCCGCTTCTTAGGCTACTGGACACCATTAGCTCCAGAGTGATCGTACACAGGATCGCACCCTTGGTCGTCCGATCCCAGAGCCGCGCCGCCGTCACCCTCGCAGAGCCGGAAGACAGAAGCCGGTGACAGAAGCAAGAAGACTTCGAAATCGGCGGCAGAAGATTCAGTCTTCATATGAGGTAGCGCACAGCACTGCAGCTGTGCGCCAGTGCTCCCACATTAAACCCACATACTCCGGTCACTGTAGGGTGCAGAGCGCAGGGGGGGGGGGCGGGCGCCCTGGGCAGCAATTAGAGACCTCTTTGGCAAAAGTTTGCATAATATACAGTTGGGCACTGTATATATGTATGAGCCCCCGCCAAAATTGTACATGAAAGCGGGACAGAAGCCCGCCGTCAAGGGGGCGGGGCTTCTTCCTCAGCACTCACCAGCGCCATGTTTTTTCTCCACAGCACCGCTGAGAGGAAGCTCCCCAGTCTCTCCCCTGCAGTTACACGGTAGAAGAGGGTAAAAAGAGAGGGGGGCACATAATTAGGCGCAAAAATCAATATAAACAGCAGCTACTGGGTTAACATTAAGTTACTGTGTTATTCCTGGGTTAATAGCGCTGGGGTGTGTGCTGGCATACTCTCTCTCTGTCTCTCCAAAGGGCCTTATGGGGGAATTGTCTTCAGATGAGCATTCCCTGAGTGTGTGGTGTGTCGGTACGTGTGTGTCGACATGTCTGAGGTAAAAGGCTCCCCTAAGGAGGAGATGGAGCAAATATGTGTGTGAGAGGCTGTCTCCGTCGACAACGCCGACACCTGTTTGGATATGTGTAATTAAGTGCCAAGGTGAATTTATTGCACAAAAGATTAGAGAACAGACAGGAAATCTACCCATGTCTGTCCCTATGTCGCAGAGACCTTTAGAGTCTCTCAATGCTCACTATCCAAAATAATAGACACTGATATCGACACGGAGTTTGACTCCAGTGTCGACTACGATAATGCAAAGTTACAGCCAAAATGGCAGAAAAGTATTCAATATATGATTATTGTAATAAAAGATGATTTGCATGTCACTGATGACTCATCTGTCCCTGACACAAGGGTACACATGTTTAAGGGGAAGAAAGCTGAGGTAAATTTCCCTCCTCTCATGAAGAAAAAGAGCGGGAATCTCCAGACAAGAAACTGCAGTTTCCCACAAAGAATTCTCAGGCAGTATCCTTTCCCCACTAGGGCCAGGATATGAAGGGAATCTTCCCCTAGGGTGTCACGTTTGCCCAAAAGGTAGCCCTGACGTAACAGCTATTCTCAGGGATCCTGCAGATAGCGTGCACATTCTGGTACACTACTCAGACCGGCGATTGTGTCGGCATGGGTTTATAGCGCTGTGGCAGCGTGGACAGGTACCTTATCAGCAGAGATTGAGACCCTAGTATGTATATAGATATACATATGTATGTATGTATGTATGTGTATATATATCTATATATGTGTGTGTGTGTATGTGTGTGTGTGTGTGTGTGTATATATATATATATATATATATATATATATATATATATATATATATATAAGATGCTGTCTTAAGAGATATGTATATATATATATAAGATGCTGTCTTAAGAGATATGTATATATAAAACATGCCCAAAGAGTCATGAGTATTCTGGGTCCTAGAGTCAAAGCTATGTCGATTTCTGCTTGACGTGTCCTGTAGAATATGCAATGGACAGATGATGCCGACTTAAGAGGCATATGGAAGGCTGAGGATTGTGTGGAGAAGGGTTCTCGGACCTGGTCTCCACAGCTATAGCTGGTAATTCTGATATTTTGCCTTATATTCCTGCACAGCCTAGGAAAGCACGACATTATGAAATGCAGCCTTTCGAATAAAGAAACAAAGTCCGAGGTGCGTCCTTTCTTGCCAGAGGCGGGGGCAGAGGAAAGGAGCTGCACAACACAGCTAGTTCCCAGGAACAGGAGTTCTTCCAGGCCTCTACAAAAATCCAACGCATGTCGCAGGGGCTCCACAGGCGGAGCTAGGCCCGGTGGGGGCACGCCTTCGTAAGTTCAGCCACAAGTGAGTTCACTCCCTGTTAGATCCCTGGGCCATAGATATTGTGTCTCAGGGATACAAGCTGGACTTTGAGAAGATGCCCTCTCACCGACGGCCCTGCCGGCTTCCCCCCACGAGAGGGAAATAGTGTTAACTGCAATTCACAAATTGTATCTTCAACAGGTGGTGGTCAAGGTTCCCCTCCTTCAACAAGGAGGGGGTTATTATTCGACCATGTTGTAGTCCCGAAACCAGACGGTTCGGTCAGACCCATATTGAATTTAAAATCCATGAACATATACCTGAAAAGGTTCAAGTTCAAGATGGAATCGCTAAGAGCGGTCATTGCAAGCCTGAAAGGAGGAGATTTTATGGTGACTCTGGACATAAAGGATGCATACCTTCATGTCCCCATTTATCCACCTCATCAGGCGTACCTCAGAATTGCGGTACGGTATTGTCATTACCAATTTTAGACGTTGCCGTTTGGTCTCTCCACGGCCTTGAGAATATTCACCAAGGTAATGATGGTGCTCCTGCGGAAGCAAGGTGTCACTATTATCACGTACTTGGACGATCTCATAAAAGCGAGATCAAGAGAGCAGTTGCTGAACAGCGTATCACTTTCTCTGGAAGTGTAACGGCAACACGGCTGGATTCTATATATTCCAAAGTCGCAGTTGGTTCCTACAGCTCATCTGCCTCTCCTAGGCATGATCCTAGACACAGACCAGAAAAGGGTTTATCTCCCGATAGAGCTCGGGACACTGGTCAGGAATCTATTAAAACCAAAACAGGTGTCAGTGCATCACTGCACTCGAGTCCTGGGAAGGAGGGTGGCATCATACGAGGCCATTCCCTTCAGCAGGTTCCATGCGAGGACCTTCCAATGGGACTTACTGGACAAGTGGTCCGGGTCACATCTTCAGATTAATCACCCTATCCCCCAAGGCCAGGGTGTCTCTCCTGTGGTGGCTGCAGAGTGCTCACCTTCTCGAAGGTCGCAGATTCGGCATTCAGGACTGGGTCCTGGTGACCACGGATGCAAGCCTCCGAGGGTGGGGGGCAGTCACACAGGGAAGAAATTTCCAAGGGCTGTGGTCAAGGCAGGAGACTTGCCTTCACATCAATATCCTGGAACTAAGGGCCATATACAACGCCCTAAGTCAAGCGGAGACCCTGCTTCGCGACCAACCGGTTCTGATTCAGTCAGACAATATCACCGCAATGGCTCATGTAAACCGCCAAGGCGGCACAAGGAGCAGGGTGGCGATGGTAAAAGCCACCAGAATTCTTCGCTGGGCGGAGAATCACGTAAGCACACTGTCAGCAGTGTTCATTCCGGGAGTGGACAACTGGGAAGCAGACTTCCTCAGTAGGCACGACCTCCACCCGGGAGAGTGGGGACTTCATCAAGAAGTCTTCATGCAGATTGCAAGTCGGTGGGAACTGCCACAGGTGGACATGATGGCTTCTGATGAAACAGCCCCAGGATTGAGGCTGAGAAACGCGTCAAGCATTCCTCCCAGTATCCTGTCTGGTATCCTGCTTCTCTCCACCACCAGAGACTACAAGCACGTCTTCGAACGGCTCCAGCTACAGGCACGTCTCTGACGGCTCCCGCTATATCACTGCAAGTGAGCGGTTCCGAGCGTTCAGTTCACCAATACATTCTGCTTTATTTCATCCCTTCGGTGCCGCAGTCAAGCGGCGTGGGCAGCCGGCGCCCAACATTTTCAAAGGAAATACCGAATAATTGCAATCAGCAGAGGCTGGGGTAAGCACAATACGAGACTGTCAAAATAGCGTTCCATGCTTAAATGTCATTGTGCTGTGCACGGAATTGTGCTAATTAAAATCACCCGTAAAAAGCCTTTTCTAAAATACGGAATAAGTATTGGGAGCAGATATTATAAAGTGGACAAAACAAAGGTGAACTGTTTATATTCACACCACGGATGGACTTTTAAATCCATAAAATCATCTTATGAGCCTATACGTCTAATTAACCCACATGTGGAGCTCCCAGCAAGGAGCCCTTTTTTTAATTACAAGTGCTATATTACCATCTGAAGCACAGGTGGTTATATCGTTTTAGGGGATTTTGTTAATATGTCCATCATTTGCTGCTACTAATAAGTATTGATGCTTGCTATACTATATATGCTGTGTTATCAAATTACAGGATACCAGGTTTTATTTTTGTGATTATCATATATATATATTTTTAATAAATTGTATAATACTTTCAATGACAGCGCTTCTTTGTTTTTTACCATTGTCCATGATTTTTTGAGGTTCAGCACCTCAAATTGAGAAGCTGCAGTCAATGTAAAGTATAGTTGTCTCATAGCCAATTTTACTAGCGCTCACTTGTTTTATTTATTTTTTCTTGTGTATGATGGCATCCCGCCTCAACAAAAAGCTGCAGAGGTATTGCGCCAGGTCAAGAGACCCTCAGGCGATAGCTGTGGACGCACTGGTGACACCGTGGGTGTTCCCGTCGGTCTATGTATTTCCTCCTCTTCCTCTCATACCCAAGGTGCTGAGAATCATAAGGAAGAGTGAGAACAATACTCTTTGTTCCGGATTGGCCAAGAAGGACTTGGTATCTAGATCTGCAAGAAATTCTCACAGAGGACCCGTGGCTTCTGCCTCTAAGACAGGACTTGTGCAACAGGGGCCCTGTCTATTCCTAGACTTACCGCTGCTGCGTTTGACGGCATGGCGGTTGAACGCCGGATCCTAGCAGAAAAAGGCATTCCGGATGAGGTCATTCCTACGCTGATAGAGGCTAGGAAGGATGTGACTGCTTAACATTATCACCATATATGGCGAAAATATGTTGCTTGGTGTGAGGCCAGGAATGCCCCTACGGAGGAATTCCAGGTGGGCTGCATATTCAGCCCCCTTTCTCTATCGTCCTAGTGGATGCTGGGGTTCCTGAAAGGACCATGGGGAATAGCGGCTCCGCAGGAGACAGGGCACAAAAAGTAAAGCTTTTCCGATCAGGTGGTGTGCACTGGCTCCTCCCCCTATGACCCTCCTCCAGACTCCAGTTAGATTTTTGTGCCCGGCCGAGAAGGGTGCAATCTAGGTGGCTCTCCTAAAGAGCTGCTTAGAGAAAGTTTAGCTAGGTTTTTTATGTTACAGTGATTCCTGCTGGCAACAGGATCACTGCAGCGAGGGACTGAGGGGAGAAGGAGTCAACTCACCTGCGTGCAGGATGGATTGGCTTCTTGGCTACTGGACATCAAGCTCCAGAGGGACGATCACAGGTACAGCCTGGATGGTCACCGGAGCCGCGCCGCCGGCCCCCTTGCAGATGCTGAAGACAGAAGAGGTCCAGAATCGGCGGCTGAAGACTCCTGCAGTCTTCTAAAGGTAGCGCACAGCACTGCAGCTGTGCGCCATTTTCCTCTCAGCACACTTCACACGGCAGTCACTGAGGGTGCAGGGCGCTGGGAGGGGGGCGCCCTGGGAGGCAAATGAGTACCTATAAAGGCTAAAAATACCTCACATATAGCCCTAGAGGCTATATGGAGATATTTAACCCCTGCCTGATTTCTCAAAATAGCGGGAGACGAGCCCGCCGGAAAAGGGGCGGGGCCTATCTCCTCAGCACACGGCGCCATTTCCTCTCACAGCTCCGCTGGTCAGGACGGCTCCCAGGTCTCTCCCCTGCACTGCACTACAGAAACAGGGTAAAACAGAGAGGGGGGGCAAATTTATGGCGATATTTTTATATAACAAAGCAGCTATAGGGGAGCACTTATTATAAGGCTATCCCTGATATATATATAGCGCTTTTGGTGTGTGCTGGCAAACTCTCCCTCTGTCTCCCCAAAGGGCTAGTGGGTCCTGTCTTCATTAGGAGCATTCCCTGTGTGTCTGCTGTGTGTCGGTACGTGTGTGTCGACATGTATGAGGACGATATTGGTGTGGAGGCGGAGCAATTGCCAAATATGGGGATGTCACCTCCTAGGGGGTCGACACCAGAATGGATGCCTTTATTTATGGAACTACGGGATAGTGTCAACACGCTAAAGCAGTCGTTTGACGACATGAGACGGCCGGACAATCAATTAGTGCCTGTCCAGGCGACTCAAACACCGTCAGGGGCTGTGAAACGCCCTTTGCCTCAGTCGGTCGACACAGACCCAGACACAGGCGATGACTCCAGTGGTGACGGTGACGAATCAACCGTATTTTCCAGTAGGGCCACACGTTATATGATTTTGGCAATGAAGGAGGCGTTACATTTAGCTGATACTACAGGTACCACTAAACAGGGTATTATGTGGGGTATGAAAAAACTACCTATAGTTTTTCCTGAATCAGAAGAACTAAATGACGTGTGTAATGAAGCGTGGGTTGCCCCTGATAAAAAGCTGATAATTTCAAAGAAATTATTGGCATTATACCCTTTCCCGCCAGAGGTTAGGGAGCGCTGGGAAACACCTCCTAGGGTGGACAAGGCGCTAACACGCTTATCTAAACAAGTGGCGTTACCCTCTCCTGAGACGGCCGCACTTAAAGATCCATCAGATAGGAGGATGGAAAATATCCAAAAAAGTATATACACACATGCAGGTGTTATACTACGACCAGCTGTAGCAACTGCCTGGATGGGCAGTGCGGGGGTAGTTTGGTCAGAATCCCTGATTGAAAATATTGATACCCTGGACAGGGACAATATTTTACTGTCGTTAGAACAAATAAAGGATGCATTTCTTTATATGCGTGATGCACAGAGGGATATATGCACACTGGCATCACGGGTAAGTGCTATGTCCATTTCGGCCAGAAGAGCTTTATGGACGCGACAGTGGACAGGCGATGCGGATTCAAAACGGCATATGGAAGTTTTGCCGTATAAGGGGGAGGAGTTATTTGGAGTCGGTCTATCAGATTTGGTGGCCACGGCTACAGCCGGGAAATCCACCTTTCTACCTCAAGTCACTCCCCAACAGAAAAAGGCACCGACTTTTCAACCGCAGCCCTTTCGTTCCTTTAAAAATAAGAGAGCAAAGGGCTATTCATATTTGCCACGAGGCAAAGGTCGAGGGAAGAGACAGCAACACGCAGCTCCTTCCCAGGATCAGAAGCCCTCCCCGGCTTCTACAAAAGCCTCAGCATGACGCTGGGGCTTCTCAAGCGGACTCGGGGACGGTGGGCGGTCGTCTCAAAAATTACAGCGCGCAGTGGGCTCACTCGCAAGTAGATCCCTGGATCCTGCAGATAATATCTCAGGGATACAGGTTGGAATTAGAGACAGATCCACCTCGCCGTTTCCTGAGGTCTGCTTTACCAACGTCCCCCTCCGAAAGGGAGACGGTGTTGGAAGCCATTCACAAGCTGTACTCTCAGCAGGTGATAGTCAAGGTACCTCTTCTGCAACAAGGGAAGGGGTATTATTCCACTCTTTTTGTGGTACCGAAGCCGGATGGCTCGGTAAGGCCTATTCTAAATCTGAAGTCCTTGAACCTGTACATAAAGAAGTTCAAGTTCAAAATGGAGTCACTCAGAGCAGTGATAGCGAACCTGGAAGAGGGGGACTTTATGGTATCCTTGGACATCAAGGATGCGTATCTCCACGTTCCAATTTACCCCTCACACCAGGGGTACCTCAGGTTCGTTGTACAAAACTGTCACTATCAGTTTCAGACGCTGCCGTTCGGATTGTCCACGGCACCTCGGATCTTTACAAAGGTAATGGCCGAGATGATGATTCTTCTTCGAAGAAAAGGCGTATTAATTATCCCATACTTGGACGATCTCCTAATAAGGGCGAGGTCCAGAGAACAGCTAGAGATGGGATTAGCACTGTCTCAAGAAGTGCTAAAACAGCACGGGTGGATTCTGAATATTCCAAAATCCCAGTTAATGCCGACAACTCGTCTGCTGTTCCTAGGGATGATTCTGGACACGGTTCAGAAAAAGGTTTTTCTCCCGGAGGAAAAAGCCAAGGAGTTATCCGAGCTTGTCAGGAACCTCCTAAAACCAGGAAAGGTGTCTGTACATCAATGCACAAGAGTCCTGGGAAAAATGGTGGCTTCTTACGAAGCAATTCCATTCGGCAGATTCCACGCAAGAATTTTCCAAAGGGATCTGTTGGACAAATGGTAAGGGTCGCATCTTCAGATGCACCTACGGATAACCCTGTCTCCAAGGACAAGGGTGTCTCTTCTGTGGTGGTTGCAGAGTGCTCATCTATTGGAGGGCCGCAGATTCGGCATACAGGATTGGATCCTGGTGACCACGGACGCCAGCCTGAGAGGCTGGGGAGCAGTCACACAAGGAAGAAACTTCCAGGGAGTATGGACGAGCCTGGAAACGTCTCTTCACATAAACATTCTGGAACTAAGAGCAATATACAATGCTCTAAACCAGGCAGAACCTCTGCTTCAGGGAAAACCGGTATTGATCCAGTCGGACAACATCACGGCAGTCGCCCATGTGAACAGACAGGGCGGCACAAGAAGCAGGAGGGCAATGGCAGAAGCTGCAAGGATTCTTCGCTGGGCAGAGAATCATGTGATAGCACTGTCAGCAGTGTTCATCCCGGGAGTGGACAACTGGGAAGCAGACTTCCTCAGCAGACACGATCTTCACCCGGGAGAGTGGGGACTTCATCCAGAAGTCTTCCACATGCTGGTAACCCGTTGGGAAAGACCAATGGTGGACATGATGGCGTCTCGCCTCAACAAAAAACTGGACAGGTATTGCGCCAGGTCAAGAGATCCGCAGGCAATAGCTGTGGACGCGCTGGTAACGCCTTGGGTGTACCAGTCGGTGTATGTGTTTCCTCCTCTGCCTCTCATACCAAAAGTATTGAGAATTATACGGCAAAGAGGCGTAAGAACGATACTAGTGGTTCCGGATTGGCCAAGGAGGACTTGGTACCCGGAACTTCAAGAGATGATCACGGAAGATCCGTGGCCTCTACCTCTAAGGAGGGACTTGCTTCAGCAGGGTCCCTGTCTGTTTCAAGACTTACCGCGGCTGCGTTTGACGGCATGGCGGTTGAACGCCGGATCCTAAAGGAAAGAGGCATGCCGGAAGAAGTCATTCCTACTTTGATTAAAGCAAGGAAGGAAGTAACCGTGCAACATTATCACCGAATTTGGCGAAAATATGTTGCGTGGTGCGAAGATCGGAGTGCTCCGACGGAGGAATTTCAACTGGGTCGATTCCTACATTTCCTGCAATCAGGATTGTCAATGGGTCTCAAATTGGGATCTATTAAGGTTCAAATTTCGGCCCTGTCGATTTTCTTTCAAAAAGAATTGGCTTCAGTCCCTGAAGTCCAGACCTTTGTTAAGGGAGTGCTGCATATACAGCCTCCTGTGGTGCCTCCAGTGGCACCGTGGGATCTAAATGTGGTTTTGGACTTCCTAAAATCTCATTGGTTTGAACCACTAAAAAAGGTGGATTTGAAATATCTCACATGGAAAGTGACCATGCTTCTAGCCCTGGCTTCTGCCAGGAGAGTGTCAGAATTGGCAGCTTTATCTTACAAAAGCCCATATCTGATTTTCCATTCGGACAGGGCAGAACTGCGGACTCGTCCGCATTTTCTCCCTAAGGTGGTGTCAGCATTTCATCTGAACCAGCCTATTGTAGTGCCTGCGGCTACAAGTGACTTGGAGGACTCCAAGTTACTGGACGTTGTCAGAGCATTAAAAATATATATTGCAAGGACAGCTGGAGTCAGAAAATCTGACTCGTTGTTTATATTGTATGCACCCAACAAGATGGGTGCTCCTGCGTCTAAGCAGACGATTGCTCGTTGGATCTGTAGCACAATCCAACTTGCACATTCTGTGGCAGGCTTGCCACAGCCTAAATCTGTAAAGGCCCACTCCACAAGGAAGGTGGGCTCATCTTGGGCGGCTGCCCGAGGGGTCTCGGCATTACAACTTTGCCGAGCAGCTACGTGGTCAGGGGAGAACACGTTTGTAAAATTTTACAAATTTGATACTCTGGCTAAGGAGGACCTGGAGTTCTCTCATTCGGTGCTGCAGAGTCATCCGCACTCTCCCGCCCGTTTGGGAGCTTTGGTATAATCCCCATGGTCCTTTCAGGAACCCCAGCATCCACTAGGACGATAGAGAAAATAAGATTTTACTTACCGATAAATCTATTTCTCGGAGTCCGTAGTGGATGCTGGGCGCCCATCCCAAGTGCGGATTATCTGCATAAATTGTACATAGTTATTGTTAACTAATTCGGGTTATTGTTGAAGGAAGCCATCTTTCAGAGGCTCCGCTGTTATCATACTGTTAACTGGGTTTAGATCACAAGTTGTACGGTGTGATTGGTGTGGCTGGTATGAGTCTTACCCGGGATTCAAAATCCTCCCTTATTGTGTACGCTCGTCCGGGCACAGTACCTAACTGGAGTCTGGAGGAGGGTCATAGGGGGAGGAGCCAGTGCACACCACCTGATCGGAAAAGCTTTACTTTTTGTGCCCTGTCTCCTGCGGAGCCGCTATTCCCCATGGTCCTTTCAGGAACCCCAGCATCCACTACGGACTCCGAGAAATAGATTTATCGGTAAGTAAAATCTTATTTTTGTGCCTCCAGTGGCACCTTGGGATCTTAACGTGGTGTTGAGTTTCCTGAAGTCGCACTGGTTTGAGCCACTCAAAACCGTGGAGTTAAAATTTCTCACGTGGAAGGTGGTCATGCTATTAGCCTTGGCTTCAGCTAGGCGTGTGTCAGAATTAGCGGCTTTGTCACATAAAAGCCCCTATCTGGTTTTCCATATGGACAGGGCAGAATTGCGGACCCGTCCACAATTTCTGCTAAAAGTGGTGTCATCTTTTCATATGAACCAACCTATTGTGGTGCCTGTGGCTACTCGTGACTTGGAGGATTCCGAGTTGTTCGATGTGGTCAGGGCTTTGAAGGTTTATGTAGCCAGAACGGCTAGAGTCAGGAAAACTGAGTTGCTGTTTATCCTGTATGCATCCAACAAGCTGGGTGCTCCTGCTTCAAAGCAAACTATTGCTCGCTGGATCTGTAACACGATTCAGCAAGCTCATTCTGCGGCTGGTTTGCCGCTTCCAAAATCAGTAAAAGCCCACTCCACAAGGAAGGTGGGCTCTTCTTGGGCGGCTGCCCGAGGGGTCTCTGCATTACAGCTTTGCCGAGCAGCTACTCGGTCAGGTTCAAACACACTTGCAAAGTTTTACAAGTTTGATACCCTGGCTGAGGAGGACCTTGTGTTTGCTCATTCGGTGCTGCAGAGTCATCCGCACTCTCCTGCCCGTTTGGGAGCTTTGGTATAATCCCCATGGTCCTTACGGAGTCCCCAGCATCCACTAGGACGTTAGAGAAAATAAGATTTTACTTACCGGTAAATCTATTTCTCGTAGTCCGTAGTGGATGCTGGGCGCCCGTCCCAAGTGCGAACTTCTTCTGCAATACTTGTATATAGTTATTGCTTAATTAAGGGTTATGTTGTGGTTGCATCAGGGTTGATCTGATGCTCCGTTGTTGTGTTAACTGGGTAAGGTTATCACAAGTTATACGGTGTGACTGGTATGAGTCTTGCCCTGGATTCCAAGGTCCTTTCCTTGTACTGTCAGCTCTTCCGGGCACAGTTTCTCTAACTGAGGTCTGGAGGAGGGACATAGAGGGAGGTGCCAGAGCACACCAGTATCCAAATTCTTTCTTAAAGTGCCCTGTCTCCTGCGGAGCCCCTCTATTCCCCATGGTCCTTACGGAGTCCCCAGCATCCACTACGGACTATGAGAAATAGATTTACCGGTAAGTAAAATCTTATTTTTTGCTGTTTACAATTTTTTCCATTTCTTCTGTTTAGATTTTATATTGTGTATTAAAAGTGTGTTTTTATCAGAAACACTTTCCAATTTTTTTAAATACTTGTTATATAGGTGCCTGTTTGCACATATATTTTGTTCCAGCGATGTGGTGTTCCCTATAATTTGTGATGGCTGCCTTTATTACAATAATTGTGCACCATAGAATATATTGCCCTATTCTCAGAACTCTAGTTGGCTGGTAGTGTCCAAAATGAGACTAAAAAGTGAGTGCAATTGACCATTAAGTAGGATATAATGATGGATTGTTTTTAACACAGCAGAAAGCTTGTTTTCGGTGAGGCTCTTGCAATAAGTATTAGATATTATTGAGGTTTCACATCATATATTTGTGTCATCAGATATGGCTAAGCTTGCCTATTCACCTTTTTAGGTATTTAGGATATTTTATCAGTGTAATTATGCAATATTATTGTGTAAAACCACACACACTTTTAGAAATAACATTAAAGTTTCTGTAAACTATGGTATTTAGCAGACTGCTGCTTATAGACGTGCATGGGAGACCTCTTCTTATTTTCCTGCCCAATTGGACTGCAGAACAGAACCCTCAAATTGGGATTATCATACCACCTAAATCAGAACAGTTAAGTGGTATGCTTTAAATGTGTCTAAATAAACAAATACATTTACAAAATTGCCCTGTACTTGCTGTTAAGGGGGGAATACGATAGATTGTAAGCTTGCGAGCAGGGCCTTCCTACCTTTGACTGTTTGTTATTACCCAGTTTTGTTTTATCATTGTTATTTCCAATTGTAAAGCGCAACGGAATTTGCTGCGCTATATAAGAAACTTCATAAATAATACAATTTTCTGTGGTAAATTACCACGGCTAATTGCTCCCTTGGGGACTATCCAATTATCCTCGAAATGCAGCAATATCAGGAAATAATTTTTTCCATTGCTTAGAGGCAGGCGGAAAAAAAAATCCCCAATAACTGACCCCTTTTCGTGAAGAAACAGGCAATTTTTCGCATAAAAAAAGGGCTAGAATTGAATTGCCTGAAAACCACAAACAGGGAAAAATTGGGAAATCGGACCAATTGTGAGCAATTGAATTCCCCCTTAAATCTTGTCATTACTTCTATTTAATTTTTTCATAGCCCTAAAGAGAATGATGCTTGTCGGTCAAAATTGTTAAAAACTACTTATAAATTGATGAATCTGTAGAACTGTGTTCCAGAATAAAACCATTGTTCACATTCTCCTTTCTTCAAAAGTAACTTATTAATGTTTTCCTGCTTACAATTGCACTAAATGTAAATGTCACCTCACACAGTCAAGCAAAGAAAAACATTCAACTAGACTATGCTACGTAGATCCATGGAGTTGACAGTGAAGCATTTTAAACAAATCTCCCCATCTGTTGATAACTTGCGTTTGTATAATTTGTAACAGAGCTGATAACTATTTCATCAGCCTGCTCTTGCCATGTTACACTTTCTGTTTGGCATGCGGTTTGCCTTCTAAAAGGAAACTCAAGAACATTTTTAGTAGGCTAAGATTGTGGGTTTTTTTTGTTTTGTTCTAAATTCTGTACATATTTGAAAGCATTAATTTGATTGGTAGATGCCAAACTGTATGCTTGGCTATGCTTAAATAAAAGATCATATGAGGGAGGCTCTGGTGCGTAATTGTTTTTTTTTTGTTTTTTGTTTTTTTCAAACAGTTTGAAAGTTTAAAAGAAATCTAAATGACTTAAATTAATTTCATTACGTACACTGAGTTTCACCATTTGTATTCTGAACCACTTTCTATTTCAATGCAGCTCTTCATTGATACATGTGAACTAATAAATCATCTTTGTAAATTGTGAGAGTGCACAAATTGGCTGTTTTCACTAGTGTACATTACATTTGTAAATCAGTATGTAAAACAAAGTTATTTCAAGGTTTACCCCTTTTACACCGCCAGCTTCTAAGACGGGTTATTGCACGTGAGCGTGTAAAAGGGCCCAATTGGAGTAATCTGGGTCGAGTGAACCGGTGTTCCAACTCGGGTAGTTTGCAGGGATGAACCTGGCAAGTTGTGCTGTGGAAACAGGAAGCCGGGTTGATGCGACCCGTTTCCCGTTCACACTGTATGGACAGGCGGCGCTTGGAGATCATGGGATCTCCAAGTGCCGTCACTGCTGACGTCACCATCCTGGCAATATGCCGGGTTGGAAACTGCTACGGAGAGAACAATGTGGGCACCGATGGCAGTAAAGTACCAGACTCGGGCCCCCTATATGTGACACAATGACTGTAAAATGTAGGTTCATACAAGGGTTTGACTTGATATTGCAATCTTCCTGCATCAGTTTTAAAGTGCCTCATGTCACTACTCTGCAGTACTTGGGAGTGCTCTGCTTATTCTACTACTTCAGTCTGTTGCTTACTACTTACCTCACTTGCAGCACTGCTGTCACCTATCTGGCCACATGAGTGTGCTGGACACCAACTGTGTGCACTATGCTCCTTATATATATGTCTCTGCTGCTGTGAATGTTCCAGACATCTTGCTGGCTATAGTTTTGTTCTAGCAACAGCTTTCAAATTAAGCATTAACCCTAAAGCATGGAGTAGCTTACAGTGGAATGAAAAGTTTTATGCCCCCCTTCATCCCTCCATATTTCAATTTTTCTTACGTCCTAGTGGATGCTGGGGACTCCGTAAGGACCATGGGGAATAGACGGGCTCCGCAGGAGACAGGGCACCTCAAGAAAGAATTAGGAATACTGGTGTGCACTGGCTCCTCCCTCTATGTCCCTCCTCCAGACCTCAGTTTGAATCTGTGCCCGGACGAGCTGGGTGCACCTTAGTGAGCTCTCCTGAGCTTGCTAAATAGAAAGTATTTTGTTAGGATTTTTTTTTATTTTCAGAGAGATCTGCTGGCAACAGACTCTCTGCTACGTGGGACTGAGGGGAGAGAAGCAGCCCTACTCACTGTGGATAGGTCTTGCTTCTTAGGCTACTGGACACCATTAGCTCCAGAGGGATCGAACACAGGAACGCACCCTTGGTCGTCCGATCCCAGAGCCGCGCCGCCGTCCCCCTCGCAGAGCCAGAAGCCGGCGTGAGAAGCAAGAAGACTTCAAAAGCGGCGGCAGAAGACTCCAGTCTTCATATGAGGTAGCGCACAGCACTGCAGCTGTGCGCCATTGCTCCCACATTAAACCCACACACTCCGGTCACTGTAGGGTGCAGGGCGCAGGGGCGGGCGCCCTGGGCAGCAATAGAGACCTCTTGACAAAGTGGCATATATACAGTTGGGCACTGTATATGTGCAAGAGCCCCCGCCATTATTTTACACAAAATCGCGGGACAGAAGCCCGCCGCTGAGGGGGCGGGGCTTCTTCCTCAGCACTCACCAGCGCCATTTTCTCTCCACAGCTCCGCTGAGAGGAAGCTCCCCAGGCTCTCCCCTGCAGATTCACGGTAGAAAGAGGGTAAAAAGAGGGGGGGGGGGGGGGGCACATAAATTTAGCGCAAAATCAGTGTATACAGCAGCTACTGGGTAAACACTAAGTTACTGTGTAATTCCTGGGTCATATAGCGCTGGGGTGTGTGCTGGCATACTCTGTCTCTCCAAAAGGCCTTGGGGTTCTGTCCTCAAATAGAGCATCCCCTGTGTGTGTGGTGTGTCGGTACGCTTGTGTCGGCATGTTTGACGAGGAAGGCTATGTGGAAGCAGAGCAGGTATTAATGAATGTGGGATCGCCGCCGACGCCCGATTGGATGGATATGTGGAAGGTTTTAAATGATAATGTTACTTCCTTGCATAAAAGGTTGGATAAAGCTGAAGCCTTGGGACAGTCAGGGTCTCAACCCATGCCTGATCCTACAGCGCAGAGGCCGTCAGGGTCTCAGAAGCGCCCACTATCCCAAATTGTTGACACAGATATCGACACGGATTCTGACTCCAGTGTCGATGGCGATGATGCAAAGTTGCAGCCTAAAGTGGCTAAAGCCATCCGCTACATGATTATAGCAATGAAGGATGTATTACACATCTCAGAGGAAAACCCAGTCCCTGACAAGAGGGTTTATATGTTTGGGGAAAAAAGGCATGAGGTGACCTTTCCCCCTTCACATGAGTTAAATGAGTTATGTGAAAAAGCTTGGGAATCTCCAGATAGAAAAATGCAGATTTCCAAACGGTTGCTTATGGCGTATCCTTTCCCGCCAGCGGACAGGTTACGCTGGGAATCCTCCCCTAGGGTAGACAAAGCTTTGACACGCTTATCTAAGAAGGTAGCCCTGCCGTCACAGGATACGGCCACCCTAAAAGATCCTGCGGATAGAAAACAGGAAGGTATCCTGAAGTCCGTTTATACACATTCAGGTACCATACTAAGGCCGGCAATTGCGTCGGCCTGGATGTGTAGTGCTGTAGCAGCATGGACAGATACTTTATCTGAGGAACTTGATACCTTGGACGAGGATACTATATTACTGACTCTGGGGCATATAAAAGACGCTGTCCTATATATGAGAGATGCCCAAAGAGACATTAGCCTACTGGGCTCTAGAATAAATGCAATGTCGATTTCTGCCAGAAGGGTCCTGTGGACTCTGCAATGGACAGGTGATGCCGACTCAAAAAGGCACATGGAGGTTTTACCTTATAAGGGTGAGGAATTGTTTGGGGACGGTTTCTCGGACCTAGTTTCCACAGCTACGGCTGGGAAGTCAAATTTTTTGCCATATATTCCCTCACAACCTAAGAAAGCACCATATTACCAAATGCAGTCCTTTCGATCACAAAGAGGCAAGAAAGTCCGAGGTGCGTCCTTTCTTGCCAGAGGCAGGGGTAGAGGAAAGAAGCTGCACAATACAGCTAGTTCCCAGGAACAGAAGTCCTCCCCGGCTTCCACTAAATCCACCGCATGACGCTGGGGCTCCACAGGTGGAGCCAGGATCGGTGGGGGCACGTCTCTGAAATTTCAGCCACCAGTGGGTTCGCTCACGGGTGGATCCTTGGGCTATACAGATTGTATCTCAGGGATACAAGCTGGAATTCGAAGTGATGTCCCCTCACAGTTACCTCAAATCGGCCCTGCCAGCTTCCCCCATAGAGAGGGAAATGGTGTTAGCGGCAATTCACAAATTATATCTCCAGCAGGTGGTGGTAAAGGTTCCCCTCCTTCAACAGGGAAGGGGGTTACTATTCCACAATGTTTGTGGTACCGAAACCGGACGGTTCGGTCAGACCCATATTGAATTTAAAATCCCTGAACATTTACCTGAAAAGGTTCAAGTTCAAGATGGAATCGCTCAGAGCGGTCATTGCAAGCCTGGAAGAGGGGGATTTTATGGTATCTCTGGACATAAAGGATGCTTACCTGCATGTCCCCATTTAGCCACCTCATCAGGAGTACCTCAGATTTGTGGTACAGGACTGTCATTACCAATTCCAGACGTTGCCGTTTGGTCTGTCCACGGCACCGAGAATATTTACCAAGGTGATGGCAGAAATTATGGTACTTTGCGAAAACAAGGAGTCACAATTATCCCATACTTGGACGATCTCATAAAAGCGAGGTCCAGAGAGCAGTTGCTGATCAGCGTAGCACACTCTCGGGAAGTGTTGCAACAGCACGGCTGGATTCTGAATATTCCAAAGTCGCAGCTGATTCCTACGACGCATCTGCCCTTCCTGGGCATGATTCTGGACACAGACCAGAAGAAGGTTTTTCTCCCGGTGGAGAAGGCTCAGGAGCTCGTGACTCTGGTCAGAGACCTCTTAAAACCAAAACGGGTATCGGTGCATCAATGCACGCGAGTCCTGGGAAAGATGGTGGCGTCATACGAAGCCATTCCCTTCGGCAGGTTCCATGCGAAGACCTTTCAGTGGGATCTTCAGATGCAGCGGCTGATCACCCTATCCCCCAGGGCCAGGGTGTCTCTTCTGTGGTGGCTGCAGAGTACTCACCTTCTCGAGGGTCGCAGGTTCGGCATTCAGGACTGGGTCCTGGTGACCACGGATGCAAGCCTCCGAGGGTGGGGGGCAGTCGCACAGGGAAGAAATTTCCAGGGTCTGTGGTCAAGTCAGGAGACTTATCTGCACATCAATATCCTGGAACTAAGGGCCATATACAACGCCCTAAGTCAAGCGGAGCCTCTGCTTCGCAACCAACCGGTGCTGATTCAGTCAGACAACATCACCGCAGTGGCTCATGTAAACCGCCAAGGCGGCACAAGGAGCAGGGTGGCGATGGCGGAAGCCACCAGAATTCTTCGCTGGGCGGAGAATCACGTAAAAGCACTGTCAGCAGTGTTCATTCCGGGAGTGGACAACTGGGAAGCAGACTTCCTCAGCAGGCACGACCTCCACCCGGGAGAGTGGGGACTTCATCAAGAAGTCTTCACACAGATTACAAGTCGTTGGGAACTGCCACAGGTGGACATGATGGCATCCCGCCTCAACAAAAAGCTACAAATGTATTGCGCCAGATCAAGAGACCCTCAGGCGATAGCTGTGGACGCACTAGTGACACCGTGGGTGTTCCAGTCGGTTTGTGTGTTTCCTCCTCTTCCTCTCATACCCAAGGTGCTGAGAATCGTAAGAAAAAGAGGAGTGAGAACAATACTCATTGTTCCGGATTGGCCAAGAAGGACTTGGTGTCCGGAACTGCAAGAAATGCTCACAGAGGACCCATGGCCTCTGCCTCTCAGACAGGATCTGTTTTAACAGGGGCCCTGTCTGTTCCAAGACTTACCGCGGCTGCGTTTGACGGCATGGCGGTTGAACGCCGGATCCTAGCAGAAAAAGGCATTCCGGATGAGGTTATTCCTACGCTAATAAAGGCTAGGAAGGACGTGACGGCTAAACATTATCACCGTATATGGCGAAAATATGTTGCTTGGTGTGAGGCCAGGAATACCCCTACAGAGGAATTCCAGCTGGGCCGTTTCCTTCACTTCCTACAGTCGGGAGTGACTATGGGCTTAAAATTGGGGTCCATTAAAGTCCAGATTTCAGCCCTATCCATTTTCTTTCAAAAGGAACTGGCTTCTCTTCCTGAAGTTCAGACGTTTGTAAAGGGAGTGCTGCATATTCAGCCCCCTTTTGTGCCACCAGTGGCACCTTGGGATCTTAACGTGGTGTTGAGTTTCCTGAAATCACACTGGTTTGAGCCACTTAAAACCGTGGAGTTAAAATATATCACGTGGAAGGTGGTCATGCTATTGGCCTTAGCTTCGGGTAGGCGTCTGTCAGAATTGGCGGCTTTGTCACATAAAAGCCCCTATCTGGTTTTCCATATGGACAGGGCAGAATTACGGACTCGTCCGCAATTTCTGCCAAAAGTGGTGTCATGTTTTCATTTGAACCAACCTATTTAGGTGCCTGCGGCTACTCGTGACTTGGAGGATGCCAAGTTACTAGATGTAGTCAGGGCTTTGAAGGTTTATGTAGCCAGAACGGCTGGAGTCAGGAAAACTGAGTTGCTGTTTATCCTGTATGCATCCAACAAGCTGGGTGCTCCTGCTTCAAAGCAAACTATTGCTCGCTGGATCTGTAACACGATTCAGCAGGCTCATTCTGCGGCTGGATTGCCGCCTCCAAAATCAGTAAAAGCCCATTCCACAAGGAAGGTGTGCTCTTCTTGGGCGGCTGCCCGAGGGGTCTCGGCATTACAGCTTTGCCGAGCAGCTACTTGGTCGGGTTCAAACACTTTTGCAAAGTTTTACAAGTTTGATACCCTGGCTGAGGAGGACCTTGTGTTTGCTCATTCGGTGTTGCAGAGTCATCCGCACTCTCCCGCCCGTTTGGGAGCTTTGGTATAATCCCCATGGTCCTTACAGAGTCCCCAGCATCCACTAGGACGTTAGAGAAAATAAGATTTTACTTACCGGTAAATCTATTTCTCGTAGTCCGTAGTGGATGCTGGGCGCCCGTCCCAAGTGCGCACTTCTTCTGCAATACTTGTATATAGTTATTGCTTAAATAAGGGTTATGTTATGGTTGCATCAGGTTTATCTGATGCTCTGTTGTTGTTCATACTGTTAAATGGGTAAGTTTATCACGAGTTATACGGTGTGATGATTGTGGCTGGTATGAGTCTTACCCTGGATTCCAAAATCCTTTCCTTGTACTGTCAGCTCTTCCGGGCACAGTTTCCTTAACTGAGGTCTGGAGGGACATAGAGGGAGGAGCCAGTGCACACCAGTATTCCTAATTCTTTCTTGAGGTGCCCTGTCTCCTGCGGAGCCCGTCTATTCCCCATGGTCCTTACGGAGTCCCCAGCATCCACTACGGACTACGAGAAATAGATTTACCGGTAAGTAAAATCTTATTTTTGTTCATATTTGTCACACTTAATTGTTTCAGATCTAAGATAAGGACAACCTAAGTAAACATATTCTTTTAAGATTTATTTGCCATCAAACTATGACTGCAGGAAATAAGATGCTGGAGACATTACACTTACGTATGTGATCACTGCCTCAATCATACCCCGAAAATGTTCACGGCACTCCTGTGTTTTTGCTGCCATTTCCATTGCCTCCCCCAAATGTTCTCTGACAGTCAGTCACTTTGCGAATAAATCATCTCTGCAAGAGCCATAGCTGAACTATCGTGGCAGATGTGCAGTGGGACTTATACGCATGCACAGACTACCGATAACCGCTCTTTCCTCTTTATTTAAATGTTATGTTTGAAAATTCTGACACCGCACACAACTCCTTTCTTCATCAGTATATGTTCAGTATTCCGGGGTTTTTTTTGTTTACATTTGGTAAAACAAGCAAAATACTGGTTAGCTTGAGGTAAGGTCGATCAACGCTTAAAGAGTCCCTTTTGTTGAACTGCAAAAAGACATGCATTTAGATGGATATTTCAATAAAGATTTATAGAATAATTCCAAGTGAGATGTGTTATGTTTGAAAAGAAAACTCACATATCGTTGGCCTATTTATGGACTGTGAACCTCCCCAACCTTTTCCCAATATATAACAATAATGGTAACCATTCAAAAAATATTTAAAAAATGCTTTAATCGTCATCTGGCTGGGTCATGCACATATCACCACTGGCAAAGTGTGATAATTGACACTGCTCCAGGACAATATCACCAGGGTAGCTCTGTATCACTCAGCTGCCCTCAGGGCCTGATCAACCAATAGGCTTATCAGGCTGCAGCCTAGAGTGATGGGTCCTTGGGGGGGGGGGGGGGGGGGATCATGATGTCTTGCGCTGTACCGGCCCGCGCTCTTAGAGCAACTTGCCCACTCCCCAACCACCGGCGCCACGGACTGCGGTTTTCCATTACAGCACCTTGCAGTAAGTTTGAAGATCTCATGGTGTTGGTCAGTTGGGTGTATACTGTACAGTATAATCGTGTGTTATTTGCAGTAAGTATGGCTGTAGACCCCACATGATACCCAAGCAGAGGTGGGGTTTCTTCCAGGTGCAGCATTGTGCTGTGTGCATATATATTTCTCATACGTCCTAGAGGATGCTGGGGTCACCATTAGAACCATGGAGTATAGACGGGATCTGCAGGAGACATGGGCACTTTAAGACTTTCAAAGGGTGTGAACTGGCTCCTCCCTCTATGCCCCTCCTCCAGACTCCAGTATAGAATTGTGCATAGTGAGACTTGATGCACTCTGAGGAGCTCTACTGAGTTTCTCGGAAAAGACTTATGTTAGGTTTTTTTATTTTCAGGGAGAACTGCTGGCAACAGTCTCCCTGCTTCGTGGGACTTAGGGGAGAGAAGTATGACCTACTTCTAGTGAGTTTAAAGGCTCTGCTTCTTGGCTACAGGACACCATTAGCTCCTGAGGGCTTGATCGCTAGGTACGCCTAGATGTTCGCTCCCAGAGCCGGCCGTCACCCCCCTTACAGAGCCAGAAGTCAGAAGACAGGTGAGTAGAAGAAGCAAAGAAGACTTCAGTGACTGCATTCTGAGGTACCGCACAGCGATGGCACGCTGTGCGCCATGCTCCCACACGCAGCAGCACTACAGGGTTTTGGGGGCAGGGCGGGCGGGCACACGCCCTGGGCAGCATAAAAATCCTCATTTTGACACTGGCAAGAGGGGACATTAGTGCCAAGGCACTGTCCTAACCCCCGCCAGTATAAATATTTGTTGAAAATTAAGGCGGTGGAGCTTCTTCCTCACAGCTCACACACACACACTGCTGACAACTGCAGGGCGCAGGGGGGGCGCCCTGGGAGGCATAACCTCGTTTATGGCAAAAGGCACATTGTCCTACCCCCGCCAGTATAATTCTATATTTATTTAAGAACGAGTGAAGCGCGCCATTACGGGGGCGGGGCTTCTTCCCCACTAGGCCAGCACACTAAGCAGCGCCATTTTCTCTTCACAAGAGAAACGCTGGTCCTCCCTTCACTACTGACTTGTATCAGGGTGCAAAAACGAGGGGGGCGAGGTATATGGTGTTTGTATTATAATATAAAAGCGCTGCAGATATATTTCACAGATTGGGTGTGCTTGGCGCTGGGGTGTGAGCTGGCTTTTTCCTCTCTGTGTCCATCTGACAGAGGTCTGTCCTCTAAGTCCCAGTGTGTCTGGGAGTGTGTGTGGTACACGTGTGTGTGACATGTCTGAGGCAGGGAGTTCCTCCCCGGAGGAAGCCATTTTAGGGACACAGAGTTGTAAGGTGGCGACGTTAACTGGCACACCAAAAGCCTGCACATTAGGAGTTTAGATAAGGCTGTATCTAATTCTGCATGCTGGATCTGTGGAAGATGTGTTTTTTTTTTTTTCAGGATCTGTTCTTTCATCTGCAGGCGACCCTCTGGGTCACAAAGTCCGTTTACAGTTATGACTACTGCTACCGACACGAGTCCTGTGTCGACGATAGGGACTCCAGGGAAATAGATCAAATTAGACTCCCTCCCACGAGCTTAATATATTCTTTTTCGGCAGTCACCCCCTGTGTTAGACAGTGCACTGTCCAGATTGAAAAAGAAGGTAATTCTCCCTGCACCTGGCACGGCTTCACTAAAAGAGCTGGCAGACCGAAAGATGAAAACTACGTTAAAATCCATTTATGTTGCAATTGGTACACTGCTCAGGCCCGCTATTGCTTGCGCGTGGGTGAGTCGCGCTATCGACAAATGGTCAGTAAGCGTGTCATCAGAATTTGACACGATTGATAAAAATGAGATACTCCTGAAGTTAGGGAATATCAAAGATGCTGCCGCATACATCCTAGGATGAAAGATATTGGACTCTTGAGTTCACAAGCAGCTACTATGGCAGTATCGGCTCGGCGGGCGTTGGGGATTCGCCAGTGGAACGCGGATGCAGATTCCCAGAGAAATATGGAGGATCTCCTATACAAAGTTGAGGCCTTATTTGGCGATGGACTGGATGCGTTAGTCTTGGTGACTACCGCAGGTAAGTTCACATTCTTGCCCTCTGCACCTGCACCGGCAAAAAAGTACACCCTCGCATGCAGTCCTTTCAACCCAGTAAGTACAGCGAGAGGTTTCCCCTTCTTTGCAGGTAGGGGAAGTGACGGAAAGTTGTCCACAGCGGCTTCAGGTTCCCAAGAACAGAAGTCTATCCATACTTCTGCCAAGGCTACAGCAGGACGCTGGGGCTCCCTCGCGGGAGGTCGCTCAGGTGGGGGCACGTCTAAAACTGTTCAGTCGGGGTTGGAGTTAATCTGGCCTGGATCCCTGGGTTTTTACAAATACTGTCCCAGAAGTACAAACTGGAGTTCAAGACGTTCCCCATCCCCCATGCCGATTTTTCAAATCTACCTTGCCAGCTTCTCTTCCAGGAAGAGAAACAGTTATAATGGTATTTCAAAAATTATGTCAGGAACAGGTCATAGTCCTGGTGTCTGGGTCACAACATAGGGAGGGGTTTTTATTCAAGCCTCTTTGTAATTCCGAAACCAGATGGCTCGGTTCAGACTGATCCTAAACCAAAAAAATAAAATAAAAAAATAAATATGAATCTCTTCTTACAACGGTTCAAGTTCAAGATGGAATCACTGGGGGCAGTGATTTCCAGTCTGGAGGAGGGGGATTACAGGGTGTCAATAGACGTAAAGAATGCTTACCTGCATGGTCCCATGTATCCTCCTCACCAGGCTTATCTGAGACTCGCGGTTCAGGATTGCCATTACCAATTCCAGACATTACCTTTCGGTCTCTCCACGGCGCCGAGGGTTTTCACCAAGGTGATGGCGGAGATGATGGTCATCCTGCGTGAAGAAGGAGTCCATATAATTCCTTTTTTTAGACGATCCCCTGATAAAGGCGAGATCCAGGGAGCGGTTGGTACAAAACATAGCGTTCTCCCTGTCCATACACCAACAACACGGTTGGATCATAATTTTTCCAGGAAAGATTTTCTTGTTTTCGGAAGGATTCTGGACAGGGAAGTTCAGAGTGTTTTTCTTCCGGTCAAAAAGGCTCTGGAAATCCAGAAAATGGTAAAACTAGTTTTAAAACCATCAAGTGTGTCGATCCATCAGTGCAAATATGGTGGCGGCCTACGAGACCATACAGTTGGCAGTTTCCATGCCAGGGTAGTCCATTGGGACCTGTTGGGAAAGTGGATCCCACCTACACATGCACCGGAAGATAGTCCTGTCGTCGAAAGCCAGGATTTCACTCTTGTGGTGGCTACACAGCTCGCACCTGCTAGAGGGACGCAGATTCGGGATTCAGGACTGGGTCCTGGTAACCACGGATGCAAGTCTCCGAGGATGAGGAGCTGTCACTCAAGGGAAAAGCTTCCAAGGAAAATGATAGTCAGGAAGCCTGCCTTCTCATGAACATGCTGAAATTGAGAACCATTTACAACGGCCTTCAACAAGCGGTACATCTTCTTCAAGATCAGCCCGTGCAGATCCAGTTGGATAATGTAACTACAAGGTGGAACGAAAAGCAGAGCGGAATTGGCAGAGGTGTCGAAGATCCTACTCTGGGCAGGAAAGACATGTAGGGGCTCTGTCGGCGGTTTTCATTCCGGGAGTGGACATCTGGGAAGTAGACTTCCTCAGCAGACACTATCTCCATCCGGGAGAGTGGGACCTCCAACGGGAAGTCCTTGCAGAGGTGACAAGTCTTTGGGGAGTTCCTCAAGTAGACATTATGACACCTTGTCTCAACGAGAAGCTTCAGAAATATTGTTCAAGGTCAGGAGACCCTCAGGCAATAGCAGTGGATGCACTGGTGACCCAGTGGCTATTCTGGTCTGTGTATGTATTTTCTACACTTCCACTGATCCCAAGAGTTCTCGGGATCATAAGAACAACATGGGTTCGGGCAATTTTCATTGCCCAGACTGGCCAAGGAGGGCTTGGTGCCCAGATCCTCGGGAGTTGCTCAGGATAATGTCCGGGGCCTCTTCGCGAGGACCTACTACGGTAGGTCCCGTGCGTGTACCTAGACTTACCGCGGCTGCGTTTGACGACATGACTGTTTAGCCCCGGATCCTTGCCCGAAAGGGTATTCCCAAGGTAGTCATGCCCACTCTTATTCAGGCCAGGAAAGGAGTAACGTCTACACATTACCACTGTATTGGGAGAAAATATGTGTCTGGGTTGATTCCAAGAAGGCTCCAACGGAAGAGTTTCAGTTAGGGCGTTTTTTCTCCATTTCCTACAGGCTGGAGTGAATGCAGTCTGAAATTGGATTACATTAAGGTCCAGATTTCAACATTGGCAATTTTCTTTCAGTTACAATTGGCTTCACTTCCAGGAGGTCAGATTTTCGTAAAAAGGTGTGTTGCGCATCCGAACCTCCATTGGTACCTCCAGTGGCACCATGGGATCTTAAGGTGGTGTTGCAGTTTCCTCAATTACGTTTGTTTGAACCTTTACAGAAGGTGAAGTTGCAGCTTCTCACTTGAGAAGCGGTCATCCTGTTGGCCTTGGCATCTGCAAGGCGGGTGTCTGAGTTAGGGGCCTTGGCGCACAAGATCCCTTATTTGATCTTCCATGAAGATAGAGCTGAATTAAGGACACGTCAGCGTTTTCTACCGAAGGTGGTTTCCTTTTTCTACAGGGACCGACCAAAGTCTCTGGAGGTGGTTGGAGCTTTGAAGATTATGTCGCCTGAACGGCTCAGATTAGGAAGGCAGAGGCTCTGTTTGTCCTGTATGCTCCCAACAAGATTGGGTGTCCTGCTTCCAAGCAGACCATTGCGCGCTGGATCTGTGGTGCGATTCAGCATGCTCATTTCAAGGCTGGATTGACGTTACCGAAATCTGTGAAGGCCCGTTCTACGAGAAAGGTTGGCTAGTCCTGGGCGACTGCCCGGGGGAAGTCTCGGCATTACAACTTTGCCGAGCAGCTACTTGGTCGGGTTGAAACACGTTTGCAATGTTTTACGAGTTTAATACCCTGGCCGATGAGGACCTCATGTTGGTCAATTGGTGCTGCAGAGTCATCCGCACTCTCCCGCCCGTTCTGGATCTTTGGTATAAACCCCATGGTTCTAATGGTGACCCCAGCATCCTCTAGGACGTATGAGAAAATAGGATTTTAATACCTACTGGTAAATCCTTTTCTCTTAGTCCATAGAGGATGCTGGGCGCCCGTCCCTGTGCGTACAGTATCTGCAGTTATTGGTTGTGGTTACACACATGTTGTTGTGTTACGTTTTTTTTGTCAGCATATTGCTAAATATTGTTCATGCCGTTGGCTTGTGTTCTGTTGAACGCCACGTTCTGTGGCATCCTTGAGGGCTGAGCTGGTAAGATGCTCACCTTAGTTTAACAATAAATCCTTTCCTCGAAATGTCCGTCTCCCTGGGCACAGTTCATATAACTGGAGTCTGGAGGAGGGGCATAGAGGGAGGAGCCAGTTCACACCCTTTGAAAGTCTTAAAGTGCCCATGTCTCCTGCGGATCCCGTCTATACCCCATGGTTCTAATGGTGACCCCAGCATCCTCTACGGACTAAGAGAAAAGGATTTACCGGTAGGTATTATAATCCTATTATTCCATATTAGTCTAGGGTGGCTGGAACCCTTAATCAGGCCCTGGCTGCCCTTCTCGTATATTCTTAATAAATATGCTCGAGATCTATGCGTATATCAGCAGGTATTGGCAATAAACTCTTATCGTTGCATATTTATTAATAGGCCCCTTAGAGTCCCACTATGCACTATGCTAATATAGAAAATTATATTTATAGCATTCTTCAGACACGTTTTCAAATGAGCAGTGGTGTTAACGCGGTACACACTGGCCGACCTCAGCTAGTTAGCAATCAGCAATAAATCGCTGATTGCTAATTAGGGGATATGGCCAGTGCATACACACTGAACAATATCATTCAGTGACGTCATCCCCCTTACTCCCCGAAAATGCAGCTCAAAGATATACAGTAGTTAACATTGATCTGCATGTTCTGTAGGTGATGGATGAACGAGAACGACCCGCAGGTGTGAACATCGTTCATCCATACACACTGGCCGATAAGAACAATATAATGATCGCATCATTATCGTTCATAACGTTATTTCATATCTGCCAGTGTTTATGCGGCTGTCTTTTAAAAAAAACTATAAGGCAATAGATATTTTCTTTGATTAATGAAATATATTTACTGCTATTCTGACTTATGTAGTAAAGTCAGTCCTGAGCTAGCTGTGGCTCCAATTTTTTGTGGTTGTAAAAGTCCCAGTATGGCTGCCAAGCATTTGCTTTGACTGACATGGCATGCTGATATCGGTAGTTCTTCAGGTTGCATGCCACAGGCTGACTATCTTTGGTGTCAGTGATTTCCACTAACTTATGAATTGTAAGGACAATGGAAACACATTAATGACACAAGATCAGAGCAATGGTTAGCATGTCTCCAGAGGAGAGATACTTTATAAACCACAATCTTTGCACATGTTGATATTTGCTTCTGTGTTTTTTTTTCTTTTTTACTGTTACTGTACAACCAATGTAATACCTCATGTATTTCTATAAGATTGCAACCGTTTCTTTCCCCAGGAACGAGAGGAAATACGTGGAGAGATACTGGAAAGAAGTACAAGTTGGTGACTTTGTCCAGCTGCGGTGCAATGAGATCATCCCTGCTGATATACTGCTGCTCTCCTCCAGTGATCCAGATGGGCTCTGTCACATAGAAACTGCTAATCTGGATGGAGAAACCAATCTAAAACAAAGACAAGTAGTAAAGAGGTTCACTGAGCTGGTAAGAAAACAGTTTGTGGATGTGTGTAATTATATATATATAATGTGTGTAAGTGTAAATATGTGTTTATATATGTGTGTGATGTGTGCCCTCAAGGCTGTTGTAGCAGGGTCACGCACCCTGTCCATTTTTTAAATGTAAAAAATACCCTGCCCTTTTTTCAGTACATCATGCAGAATCATTAATCAGAAATATACATACATACATACATACATACATACATACATACATACATACATACATACATACATTAGAAATCCAGAGGTCTTAGTTACATACAGTTTGCAAACGTATGATAAGCCACCAGGCACCGACAAGGCTCCTCTGATGCTGGTGGTTCCTAACTCTAGGTCTGGGCCTGGGGTGTAGAACCCCACAAACCGGCAAAGGCCAGCTAACCCCAGGGCAGCACAACGCGAGAAGATAAAGTGTTAGTATGTGTTACTAAAGGAAAACAAAATCTATATACAAAAATGAATATACTAGTGAAAAGTGTAATTAAAAGACCAGCAGGATTAATAAATGTGTTAAGGGTGTGCTAAATAAGATCTCGCAGTGTGCTACCCCAAAGCAGCCCAGCCCTACCAATCCAGGGGGAACCGCACCCCAGACTAGCCCCAGGTACTACTACTACTACTACTACTACTACTACTACCACTACCACTACTACCACCAGCCCTTCCGGGTAATATAACATAATGCCACATGATAGAATCATTAATCACCCTCTTGCATAAAGATTTCAAAAGTCAGAGCACATGTACCAATGTAGTTGTCTACTCCGATCTCTGATAGTGGTACACAATATCTATCCTCTGAGAATGGGATTGCAGAGCAGATACTGTAAATGGCATCAGTGCTATGGCTGCCTGCGTAACGCAGCGCTCTGATGAAGAGTCGAAGAACAGGCTTAGCAGTGAGCATGTACTGCTTAAGGTGGGTACACACTAGAGCGACAGGGATTCGTTACGAGGGCTGCAGGGGCGTGCAATCCCCCATACACACTGAGCGATGTAGGCAAAATGTTGTTACGAGATGGCATTTCGTGCCGACATCGCTCTAGGTCAGTGATTTTCAACCTTTTTTTTACTCGCGGCACACCGAACAATATTTTAAAATTGCCAAGGCACACCATCAGTTCCCCACAGTAAAAAAAAAAAAAAAAATCCACACATACATTGGCCTACACAGAAAAAACAATCACATTGCTCCCTACATAAATCTTATTGCTCCCCACATAAATCAATCACATTGCTCCCCACATAAATCCATAAATCCTTATTCTCCCCACATAAGTCCTATGCCCCCCACAGGAGAAATAACATAACAAATATTAGCCCCTACCGCTCAGCTGTCCTCCTCCGTGTCCCTCAGTGGCGGGGGTTGTTCATAGTGGAGTGCTGCGAATACTGAGCAGCGGGTGGTCGGCAGGTGTGGATGTGGGTGGGCAAGGAAAGCTGTGTATGCAGGCAGGAACTGGAAGATGCATATGCAGGCGGGTGGGCTGGCTGGGTGGTGAGACGCGGTGGCCGTGACCTATGACATCATACCGCCGCTTCTTCAAGGCATAGGTCACGGCCGGAGCACGACTGATTCTCTAAGAAGAGCCCGGGCCAACAGTTCACTCTGAAGGTGCAGGAAGCTGCTCTGGCTCCACGGCACACCTTGCAACTGGTCGCGGCACACTAGTGTGTCACGGCACACAGGTTGAAAAAGCCTGCTCTAGTGTATACCCAGCTTTACAGTATTTCACTAGTAGAACGACATTTATTTTGTACCAAACCCAATGACAGTGGTACTTCTATCGGGTGTGGTATTGAAAGTCGACAGTAACAAGGTCGACAATGTCTAGGTCGACCACTATTGGTCGACAGTAACTAGGTCGACAGGGTGTCTAGGTCGACAGGGTCTTTAGGTCGACATGTTCTAGGTCGACAGGTCGAAAGGTCGACATGAGTTTTTAATGTTAGTTTGGTGTCGTTTTCTTCGTAGAGTGACCGGGAACCCCAATTAGTGCACCGCGTCCCCTCGCATGGCTCGCTTCGCTCGCCATGCTTCGGGCATGGTGCCTTCACTCCGCTACCGCTTCGCTCGGCACAGATTACCGTTCCTATCGTAGTCCACGTGGATCGTTAAGTATGAAAAGGTTCAAAAAAAGAAAAGAAAAAGATTGTGAAAAATTCATGTCGACCTTTTGACATGTCGACCTAGACACCCTGTCGACCTAGTTACTGTCGACCAATAGTGGTCGACCTAGTTACTGTCGACTTTCAATCCGGATCCCACTGCTATCACTTCCTCCTGAGAACAGGGGAGCAATTGATCTAATTAAAAACCCTCTTAACATTTCTTATGAATTATCACCGCTTCTGCAGTGGGGGGGACACATTTATTTATTATTTATATGCCACTACTGATCTTTCAAAAAGTCTGGACGTATACAGTATTTTTCTTTGTACAGATATTGGGTGTTACATGATTGATCAATATACATTTAGGGGTATATGATACACTAAGGGGAAAATATATGTATAAAAACTATGAACATAAGTGCTTTGTT